>NC_142840.1:11212121-11515151 GCF_061612785.1 Hesperophylax consimilis | reverse complement strand
GCATATTATATTCTATTCGTTTTATTGGTCCATTGCACCACTGCAAGACGGGTTCAAACACTCAACAGATGGACTGATCTAGAAGTGTGTGATACCCGGACAAAAATGAGTACGGCTGATTTATTAAAATCCTGTTGAAAACGTGATGGCAAGCCATTTCCTAATAAAATATTAGTCCATTCATAATATATCGGAACACGTGTTTATGCAGCTGCGTGTTTGCTGATAATGACGAAATGCGACTATATTAGAATTTTTATGAACACATTCCTCATAAAACATTCGTGTTTTACTGATAGTTGAGAAATATGTCAATTCATTCGTTAAAGGCCTGCAGTCCCATTTTTAACAGGAATACGAATAATTTGAACACATTTTGAATAAATTAGAACCGTGAATTTTCTCCGTGTGTACAGCGATTTAAAAGAAAACTGTGGTTGATAATTTACATCAAGATCTAGGCCTCAGACTCAATGATAATCAATTACTAATGTTTCAGATTTGTAGGTACTTTCAGTCTCGCCCCAGTGAAAGACCACCATTCAGAGATGTTTAAATGGCTTTAGCCGTGTTTGGTGACGTTCCTCTCTCATCATCTTCTCTATCCTACTCTTTTCTGTCTCACAACCTATCCATGGTCCCCCTGGCTAGGGAAAGACGGGACTCTAGAGCGGTATTCGCAAAAAAACAATAATTGAAAATGTTTGATTGACTTTATTTTAAGTAATGAAACATTTTGTTTAGTAGGTGACCAAAAGTCCACAATAATTACATTTCTATCGGTTTTATCCCTTCAGTGGGTTTAAGTTACTCGTGGCGACTGCACAGTAGTTCACAGGCGCCAGGGGACCGATTCATCACATTCATTCAACTTATCCAAGGGGACGATTCAGCTCCAGTGGATAGAATGAATGGAAAGAAAGCAGATTTAAATTAAATTAATGTGGTTTATCAGAATTCGCTTGAATAAGGTGAAGTACAAGTATAATAAGGGAATCCTTGTCCATTCAACGGTGGCGCCTGGTAATATAACAGTAAATTTAATTTAGTGAACAAGTGACCTGCTCAGGCACAGGGGCTCAATCGCGCCATGGCGCCAGACTCAAGTAAGCCTCTCAAAATTTGGGCGCATTGTATTCAGTATATTTTAATAGTACACAACAGAATTGATAACCCTGTGCGCCCACTGTTGGATTTGGCAGCCACCATTGGTCCGGAGCTCTAAAATACCTGAAAAAGCCATTGACTCTTCGCGGAAATGGGCGGTCCGTCCTCTTGATAGGGGCAAACGGAGTGGAATCGCTAAAGATTCACTGGCGTCAGGCGGGAATGATGTGCGTGTTCTACAGGTATTTCAATGGAAGATGCTCCTAGGAACTACACCATTGATCCCTTCGGTAAAGGTGCATCGTAGGGAAACAGGCCAAATACACATTGACATTTGTCATATGAGAACGGGTTGTTTTTACGACTTGCGTCCCAAATATGACATAGGCCCCAAAGGAAAATATTTTCTCACCTGTGAAAGGTAAAAACATGATTTTTCGTCAAATGTGACAGGTAAAAACAAACTTTTTTGAAAAACAGCGCTATCTATTAGACGTAAAAGCAACACGCGCTATTTTTTTCAGACAAACTGATCCACAGGAACGCGTGGCGGGGTACAGCTAGTTTATTAATAAAATGATTAAATTGCATTGAAATGATAGAATAACATAATACGATCAAACAAATTGGATTAATCCAACGTTAGAATAAAATACTACAACATAAAAGTACATTTTAAGGAAAATCGAAATCAAACCATTTAACTAATTCCATCCAGCACCAAATTATGTAGGTACAATAATATCATGTTCGATAAATCAGTGAATATTGTTTGAAGTCGAAGCAAAATAGGCAATTTCTCTGCAATTTAACAGTGACGATATCAAAATGTATACTTTACGCCTGGCGAATTTCATTGTTGTAAGTTGTAATGCTCCATAAGGTTTCCCTATAATTTGCACGTGTTGCAAAGCGGCTACCTCGACCCACTGTGAAATCGTTTAGCTAGTGCCGAATGCGTGCATATCTTCAACATAGACATGCTCCCAATCCTAAGTAGGTTTCAGATTTAAAGCTATGTAATTCTTCCCCATTTCATAAGTAAAGAAATATTGCACACCTAGTACAGGACTATCGGAAATGAAAACTATAACCAAAAACCTCAAAAAATACGTTTAAATAATATACATTATATATTGCACAGTATTTTGTCCACATTAATGGTTTTTGCGTGTCAGAAAATCGGTGTTCAATTACAATTATTATAGCTGTTATATATGAAGGTTTACGCATACACTTCTCATTGCAAGACTTAAAGAAATCAAAGATGATAACCAAACGATTTGGACATACGATGGTCTGGTAGGTAGATACTAGGTGTAGAATATTAAATAGAAATAAGCAAGTAAAAGAAGACATTTAAATTATAACAGAGCGAAAAACTACTTGCAGTGTTCGCTATATCTTCTTAGCTACCTAGTGATAATAGACTAAAATGGCGAAATGAGATTGGAAAAGTTTGACTGTCAAAAGTTTGGATTCAGTGAATTAAATTCGTAAATTCTTGAATTACGTTTATTGTGTACTGATACCGCACAAGAGTTCCAATTGACCGAAGAAAGTAGAACTACGATATTCTCCATTTGAAGAATGTTGTGAGGTTCAAAGAAGCGCGGGAAGAGATGAGAAAGGATTGATAATGCCTAGCTTCTCAGATCCAGTCATTCAATAAGCTTTACGACATTTCGTTTTTAACAGTGTGTTCTCTCAACTGAGCGACACTGGGTATCTTCCACCCAGGAAAGAAGTTCAAAGAAACAACATAATAATATTATGTTGCATATTTCAATTCATCATTAATTAATGTTTTTTTTATATAAATTCGGAAAAATTATATAACATCGCCCTTGGGGTAATTAAAAAAAATGGCGCTACACAAATTATCTATATATTATTTATTATCTCTATTATATAAAAAAGGTCGCTATCCAAATCTGTCTGTTTTCACTATCATTTAGAGAATTTCTTAGGTTATAGATTTGACACATACATATTATATTTATAGAAAGGAGATAAGTAGAGTAACGTCGGGTACACAAATCAAAAATAATGTTTTGACAACCCAACCTCTGGGACTGCTACGTATGTAATAAATCAGAGAAATTTAATAATAATTCCAGATTCATGCGAACACACAACAGATAAAACAAGAATTGCATAATCCGGCATTATCAAGCAATCGGGAGTCGCAGTCGCATAATATGCCGCGCCATTTCCTCTCAATCAGATCTGTCTCTTTGTAAAAGAATGCACCCAAGAGAATGAAAAAAAAACCTAACGAGGTTCAAGATTCAGGAAGCGAAGTTGTTTCAAGCGACTCTGATTTAAAATTCTACAGGAAACTTAAATAAAATTATTTACAGTTTTATCAAATAATCTTCCCCCCTTTTTCATAGACAGGTCAAACACGCAACAGCAGTGGGACATTTAGCGCGAAATTTAGTGCATTTGTAGCAAAGGTTTGGCAGTTATTTCAGGTAAAAGGGACAGATCGTCAATACAACAATGGGTCGTAAATCTTTGAGAATGATGAGACAATGTACAGGAACCATAACTTAGGAGTCAGGTAAGGAAGAGAAGGGATGATACCTGAATGGAAATTTACCACGGTTGGATATTTCAAGTATGTATATTGCCAAGTGGATACAATAGTCCAGAGACAATAAAATAAGAGAAGGTAACTAATAGCTCAAACATAATATTATTACCAAATACTTGTTTTTTAACACCTAGTGCCTATTTAGCTAATTTCCAGTATGTAATAGATACCATTTTTACCAATAACGTTAAATTACCGTAAATACTGTAAGCAACTCAGAGATAACAGGTTTTTAAAAATATGTATGTAAATTTTAAGATGTCGCAGACTTTTTAATGCTGTGAAAAGTGTAACATCGTAAAAATTATATTTCGAGTTTTTTTGCAGTGTTGATTTGCAGGTTGTAAAACGACACAAATTCTAACAATAGATGAATACAATAAACACTTCCTAAATAAGGTGTTACCTTCTCAAGTACAATATTTTTTCATTGTGCTAAAGATGTCTTTCTTTGGCCTCTACTCCAGAACTCACTTCCGTTTTACTATGGCAATACTTCAAGGTGCTTAGGTATCATCTTCCAGGAAAAATTTATGTTGAGTTTGGTCCGAAAATACCATTTTTTAATAATTTTATTTGAAGCATTGGTTGGGAACTGCAATGGCGAGAGTGCTAAACAATATTGAAGAAAATAAGCTGATTCACTGCGAATATATAAGTCAGCAATAGCGGTGGGTTTTTCCTAGATATGAACTGTGTATTATAACATTGACCTCATTTCGGCTAAGAAACACGAATATACGTTATTGAATTTCAGGAAAACTTTTATTTTGTAAAAAATAACAATATTTACAGTTTTTTTTTCTAATTAAGTTGGTGTGGCAAACGGTCCAATGAACAGCTGGCAAGCAAAAATTTAATGCAATTAAAAGATAATTAAGAAGCAAAAAACAGATTCACTCGAAAACACTCGCTCACTTCCATGTATCGTATAAAATATCATTCGTTATTATCGGGGACGACAAAGTCGCACGAGCGGGAGTCATAATGCGGTTATTGCAACATATTTATTATCTCTTGGAGCAGATAAGTGGCAGGACTTGACTACTGCAGTATTGGGTACTGGCTGTACCGGCTAACAGCAGCAGGGCCAGCGGAAGATGTGACCACGGTTCCAGATAGTGTAATCCCAGCGCAACGAGACGTCTCCGTCTCCAGTCAGTCCAGTCAGTCCAGTCTCCACATAAATAATAGTGAATAATAGCTGTCGGCTTCGCGACGGGATCGATTATGAGTGAAGTAGACTGACAGGCATCGGGTCTAGGCAGAAAACGAGTTAAGTCGTTTGGGATAATTAATATAGTATCCTGTTATAAGGTGAGCAGTTGCAACGGACAGTGAGAGCCGGTCTCCTCATTAACATAAAGCAGTTCCGTTATTTTTTAGACTGGTTTTCTCGTCGCTATGAAGTTACGAACGGGCTTGTTGTCACAGGTCAGTCGTCTGGACACAACTGGATACGCGGGACGCAGAGGATGGAATAACAAAGAAGCTTGTTTTGTGTTGGCAGCGCTCGCTTTATCTATGCTGCGGTGTATGGTGGTCCATACAATAGAATCCTTTTTTTGCTTCGCTATATAATGCACGTCGCTCCACTTTGTATATCGAGTCTCAAAGGGAGTTCGCTAATTTATTATGTACCGCGAGTTGATTAGAAATTGCAGGAACAACGTAACAATGTGCATTATCGAGGGTGACTTTCATTCAAACGTTGTTAGTAAGGTACACGTGATAAGGATATGTTGAAAGCCAGTGAGGAGGAAGCCAGATAAAAGAAGGCAGATTGCGCACACAGTACACATCCAATATGGAGTTGGACTATATCGATTACCGTGCAAGACCGGACAAAGGAAACGTTCGACAGTCGGTCTCACATCAGCTGTTGCCATGCTCTAGTGACTGATCAGCGAGCAGTGAGCAGTGAGCAGTGATCACTCCACGCGCCGCTCGTCCATCTATAACAGACTGCAATAACTGAAACTACTATAAATCCATAACCTCGCTTCATGAACAGTGAACACGCAATCCTAGCAAGCAAGAAGCTTAGGCACGATGTTGTATACGGTTTATCGTTATTCGTGCACCTACAGCTTTTTAACACCTCGTTCTGATTGGACTGATCCGGGCGAAAACGCGACAATTGTTTCAAGATTTACAGACTTACCAACAGACATCAAGTTAAGCAGGAGTAAGTAAAGAAGAGAGTATATCAAAACTCGCTGGGGGATTCCAGCACGATCTGTCTGATTACCAGGTAAGAGTGTTCCTACCCACTGGAATATAGACTCCTTCAGTATTAATTACTACAAACATTTAGCCATTGTGATGTGTTAAAGTAAGACGGGGTATTGTTGGTGAGGATTGAGCATGTGTGATACGAAGAGGTACAGAGATCGCTTGAACAATTGTTTAAATTAGGTACAAAATGGAAATTTCCAATCCTACATTAGTAATTAAATCCAATAAAAAGTCGCTAGTAAACAAAAGCACTCAGTACCCAAAAATGGCAGGGTAAGACAGAAGACAATAGCAGCATAAAGTCTGTGGCAGACCACGCTATATTCTGGTGGGTAGGATTGTATGGCGAGCGATATGGTGAAATAGTCCAAGCAAGCCATGATGCATATAGCGTAATCTGTAAGCTCCACAACGGTGATTCTAATTTCGAGTGACCGTAAACTGGCATTGTTAAAAAAATAAGGAATAAGAGAGAGAATGGATCCAAAAGACAACTATTCTTGAATGAATGAATGAATGAATGAATTACAATATCATGCATAAACGTAACGAGATCATTGCTCTCGAAAGCACACCCAAATTTGTCTGAAATTAATGTATAACATGTTTTACCGTCCATTGCGTAAACATTTTAGATGCATTTGGTAATAAATTTGAAGAGGATGTTCGCTTGATTGAAAAACCCAGCCGATGTTTGTTAATGTCCGATATGCTGGAATTATTTAGTAATGTATACCTTCGTGCGCCGGCTGACAGAAACAACTACTGTTTGTCGGCTGATTTGCCTCGCCCATTATCTGCAAGTTTCTAATTACAACATTATCTATTGCTATTTGCAGTTGTTACTGGCTACCTAATCAAATGGGTAAACTGCAGAAAACATCGCTACTTTAACGGATGGCCTATTTGTTAAATGAACACTGCGGTGGATAACTACTAACCGCCTTACAATTATCATTAAAAAATAAGTTTATTATGCTTTGTAAACAGATTTAGCTTTTTATGTGATACCGAAGAGGAGAATGCGTCAATTCCTCTCTGGTATCTGTTTACAAAGAATAATAAACTATACAGAAATGTGTGTATTATTATAATAATACATTGAAGTAAACGTTACCAGTGATCTGAATGAGAAAGGAATGTTATATACCCAGTTACGGTAACATTGGTTAAATCTACCGGACCAAAGTTTGTTTTAAAGTAATACTGGAGTGAGTGAGGGTAGGCGAAGCGTTATACGGTACGTATACATTTGCGAACCGAAACGCGAACCGAGCCACGAATTACGAGAAAGGAATGAAGCAACTTCAAGCGGCGTTTCAGGCCATTTGCGGTTGCTTCGTTCCTTTCCCATAAGTTGAGGATCAGTTCGTCAATTCAGCTCGCGTATGTATACGTAGCATAATGTGAAATCCCTATTTTCGATTAATCTTTACTACGAATCGGATTACATTACGAATGACAATTGGATAAATTGAGGCTTTTTACTATTGTTTCGCTTGGATAGAATTAAAATAAATTAGTTAATTACTTTATAAAAAAATGTGTAATGTGTAAGCAATAAAAAAAATATCATTGAAAATGTGTGAACGCAAATAATAACCAACTTTAAAAAAATAGAGTTTTATGGCTAAAATTATCTGTGACAGTTTCCCTTGATTAACTTTTTTCTTTTTTATGCCTATTACCTATATTCGTGGTGATACAAGGCACACTAAGAATGTACAATTTTTTGGCTTTTATGTTTGGAATTAGGAGGTACCTGACTCTTAAGGTTGCCAGGATGAATGGTTTATTTATAATTATAACTGTTGCCTTAGCTAGGTCGAGTCAAGGTCTGGCACGTAAGTGCGAAAAAACACCTAGAACTTCAGTGAATTCGACTCGCAATTCTAAATAGATTAGCGTGCGAAATGGATTATTCCTCCGCTAATGGGAAACCCGTGTAAGTAAATCACACCGAAGCGGAAGGAAGAGTTATGAAGTATTACTACGCCTAAATGACAAATACCACTTATAGCCATTACCATATAAAACGACATCACAGAAATAGCCGGAACATTCCAATTACTTAGCATTGTAACAGGAGAGAATATACTTTGTCGATAAGCCAGCGCTCTGCGGAAAACAACAAACGATATGATAGTATTAAGGTTCGGTTGTTTCACATAATTTGAACAATTCATCAATTTTGAAGCTCTGTGAAAGTTCTGTTATTATAGTATTCAGTTCTGTGAAGAAACTGGCCCATAATGATATTATAACAGAATTAATTAATTAAGTAAAATTCAAGTTCTCTGAAATTCTATTCATGTTCTGTTATTTTATCATTATGGACCAGTTTCACAGAACTGAAATGAAATGATTTGATGTATTATTCAAATTCTGTGAAACAACTGGCTCTAAGTTGTTTAATCGAGTAATCAATCACAAGTTTGGAACAAACCATTCAGATACTAACATTCACGGAATTCACATTCATTTTCATCAAAGTTAATATGGAAGTTTAGTGAAGGTCTTATTCAAGTGCCGTTATTATCTAAGTACTATAAAACAACCGGCCCATGATGAAATAATAACAGAATTCGAATAGAACTTTCACAGAACCTGCATTTTAACTTTACAATTTGATGAATTGTTCAAATTCTGTGAAAAAAACCCGTCATCAACATATAGATGTAAGAACAGAGATAAATATATTAGTAATTGTAAATTAACTAACATTCACCGTAACCTACGGTCATATTTATGGTCTCTCGGTACCACCCTGGTGAAAGAACACAATAATTATGAAAAGTATCTAGAAATTACTTTGGCCGTGTTTAGTAACCAAATCTGAATAGCAAGTTACTTTCCAATCTTCCTCACCTCTTTCCAATCTCCTTCTCTTCCCACACCCATCAGCTTCCACAGCGATGGGATGCTATAGTATTTATACTGGCTCCGGACAGTTGGGATAGATTTGCGTATAATATTATTACATTTAAAATAAAAATGACGGTTTTGCTAAACTATCACCGTTTTAGCTACACCACATACCACGGATGAAACAACCAGGCCTAAGTTGAGTGAAACATTATTATACACCAACGTCGGATGCAGACGCAGACCAACCTGATATAATTATGTTATCAGTGGCAGAACAGAACCGTCCAGTAACCTGATACATAATGCTAGCAACAACGGTTAAAACATCTGGCTCGGCGGACAGAACCTTACCTGTGGAAACAGTTCTGCACATGGAGGTGGGATGGTGTTAGTTTATTTGCATATTGAATTCTGGTTGCGGGAGTAGTTAATCGGCATAGTGATTCATGATCACGTAGGGCATCAGTTAGGGCAAACAGAGTATCAGAAAAAATATGTAAAGTAAATATAGTATTAAGTACAATAAAGCCTTAGATACATTACGCTATATTATGCGCGCATAATTAGGGCGTGGCATATCCGTATTATATGTTTGGGTGACACACTACTCTATACAAGAGTAAGAACTCAGGAGGGTGTCAGATCAATTGGGGAACTGCCGCGGAACACCATTTCTTTGTATAGGATCTGTCACTTTGACAGATAACAGCCGCGTAATTACGGCGCTCCGTAAATTGTAAATTGGAGAGGGGTATAAATTTCACATACAGCCTGGATAGTAGGATATAGATCACATCGCATATCGTCGCCCCGCCCACACTTATAACACATCATCTTTTAAGGTGTGACATGTCTGTATGGGATTGCATAGCGAGCTATATAAAACGCTTTGAACTTATAGCGTAATCTGTCACCCCCTTAAAAATGCCATAACTTGTATTGTCGAGCGAGACATTCTCATCTGTATCAGAATTCACCCATGGGAAAAGCGACCCGCTTTCTAAATACGTTAGATGACAGATTCGGCATATTCTTTGAAACATACAGTTAGTTTACAAGATTTTTGGCAAATTGGAAAATTGTATCAACGACATTTTACGTATTATAACGTGTGGTATTGAAATATTATGTACACGACTAAAAATTTAAAAAACTCCTGTAAAATCATCATACCAAACTAATCTATCTACAAGTATTGTATTTTTATTTATTAATTAACTAACTAACGACCACGCTATTTCCTCGAAGGGGTAGGCAGAGGACGGACCGCCAAACAATTCGGTCTTGGCAAACACCCATTGCCTCATTCACATTTGTCTTCATACTCGTCTATTATTCTGACTCTTGACATGGCCCGACGTAAGTTTCTGGTTCACTTGATCGTGCGATGTCTTCCTCGGGCATCCCCGACTTCTTCTGCCATTCACATTCGCGTCATATATTCTCATTATATTGAAACATCATCTATTTTTCTTTTGCTTTCATTGTGGAGCATTTTCATATTAATGAGCATTCCTTTCCTAAGCACAAGCACCAGCTCACATTAGGAAAAAATATTATATGTATATTATATTGTACAAATCTATTGTAAATGTGAAAAAAATAATTTATTTAAACTTCTCCTAGGTTTACTATCTTTAAATTGTCTTCTTGCGCCTTCCTGACGGGTACTGAGCACAATAGTACGGTACAAACACTATGAACACTCCTTGGGTATAAGCTACAGGCTTGGAAGGTTCAGATTTCGTCAGCTACGAAGTGACGCAGCATAGTGCAGAATCGAGAGTGGCCGAAGGCTTCTGCGTGTAAGTAGTATGAGTAATGAGGACTAGCAGAATTGTTTGAACATTATAGTAGAGCGCAAAAAACAACTCCATTATATATTTTTCAAATTAAGTTTGTAAAAGTGTGTGGCGCACTATAGAGTGATAAAATACGTTTAATGTGGACATAATATTATCATAACAAATAAATTATTATCAGTCGTAATGCTACTTATTAGTATTTGCGATAGTACTATGTATACGGCGTAGATAGGTACTAATAAAATAACTCATGCGAAACGAGGTATCGCCATACTTCCCCAGTATGGATAACATGTGTTACAAAGAACGGGGGTGTTTTTATAGAACAGACAAAATACGTCTCAATACAGACCAAACGCCTGGTTTTCATAAGATGGCAATTGTTCTTTGATGTCGAGGAGTAAAGGAATGCCGCTGATAACTCCGTAGAAAGTTTTTCATTTTTCTCATGAACGAAGCAAGCCACAGAAAGAGCAGACCCATCTCTTGCGCAGTTTTCCTTTTAAGTTCTGGTATCCAGTTTAGTTCGTCAATATCAGTTCTGCTATTATTTAGGAAATATCTGTGGGGTGAGAGCGGTCTCCAAATCATCACACACTAATTATTATTCCTATCGTCCCGTCGCTAAAGCTCCGTTTTAACTTCTAAATCTCGCTTATATGCGACGTTATAACATAAAGATATCTGTTTATAACATGCGGAGTTTTCAGCGAGGGTATAACAACAACAAAAACATGCGATTTAGAATACATTTGTTTCATTCACAGATACTGCTAAAATAATAGCAGCACTCATATTCACAATAATATTATGACTGATATCCAGAATAAAAAAGGATAACTGTATAAGATATGGGATGACGATTTAAAAAGATACAGGAGTCTAAAACGGCAGGCCTTGCCCTATTCTTCTTGTTCAGAGGGGTCTAATATAGGTCTGCGAGCCAGTCTAAGCCCTGTGGTCCTCATTAATCATGTTCGGTGTTTGGCACTTCAGTCAGGCTGTGGGCAGTGGGCTCAACGACTGTGGGAGCACCTCACGGTATCGATAGAGGACCAGATTTTGAAACCAGGCAGTTAGAATTCAGTCTGTCTCTCTATGCTTAGTGGGGGCATGTACTGCGAGATGGGAATTTCTCACGTCAGCCGATTGCCACTCAAGTTTACACCTATCTTCTGGAGAGAGGAACCTCTCTCCTTCCATCCAAAAAAGTTTTCGGGATTTTAGGTGGTATTGCGCTATTTTGCAGCGCTGGTGATGCAAAGGGAGTAACATACCAGATGTTGGGTTAGGAAAATGATGAAGGGGTAGAACGAATAAAGGAATAATAGGGCAAAATAGACACTTACGCAACGAGTCCTCCTAGGAAGGCCACGGGCCCCCCGCCAATGAGGCGGATCTTCCTGTGGCAGGTGTCGAAAAGCGAGAGACGCGGGGGCGCGGGCGGCAGGCCAAGCAGGGCGGCCGGGGCGCCCACCGCCTGGTGGTGGGCGGGCGAGCGAAGCATCCCAGGCGAAACAGCTACCAGCTACCACCCACTACACACCACAACCGCATCGGTACACTGGATGCCGACCAAACAGACAACCAACCAACCAAACAAACAAACTATCAGATCTGATCTAATAAAATCAATACTGAAACACTTGTTATTGTTTGATGCACACTACTGCCTATTGACGAGCGCAATGAGGCAATCTGTTTCTGTTCACATAAAACCTTCAAATATTTAAGTACAATTTAAAATCTTTCTTCGATTTGCATTGTTTCATTACGGTTAAAACGAAGTAGAAACTTATGATAATGTGCACCTGAGAAATAAAAAATATTTATAAATAATGTTGTTCAATCTATGTAGATATTATCTTTCAGGAAAAGACTCCTCGGTCGGGTTGTTTCGTAGAATTTGAACAATTCGTTAAATTTCAAAGTTGATTTTAAAGTTCTGTGAAGGTTCTATTATTAGATCATTACTGAAAAGTTGCTTTACAAAACTGAAATGGTAACCGAACTAAAGTTCGGAGAACAGAACCTTCACGGAACTTGAAAATCAACTTTGGAATTTGATGAATTGTTCTAATTATGTAAAACAACCCGTCCTTAGCCATATTATTGTTTGACCCCGTTAGACGCGTGCCGTGACTTCCATACATTTTTTACAACAAGCTTTATGATTTCCCAAAGAGGTAAGTCCCTATTCGCCATGAGCGATGAGGAATCGTTCATCATCTCGTTTCGTAAACTGTTACATGACTAGACTAGAGTGAAAAGATTGCGTCCACTCTTCGTACGTCATGGAAGAAAAAATATCCAAGATCCCACCAACTCAAACTAATAAACAGCAAGGTTACTATAGACAACTTTAGTTATTTAAGATTACTGGACACTGTACAAGAACCAATGCTACTATATAGGATATTATATAATTCATTGTTTTTTTTATTCTCAAAAAAACTTACGATAATGAAGGGATTTTTATTTTATTTTTATGTTGACGAATACATTTTCTACAACGATTTAAAAGGTGTCATTGTCGATTTTCCGCAAAAAACATGTTCGTTTTTATCGTGAAAATGGCGGCGTTGACGTCACGCCGCAACGTTGTTGACAGTCATCTTACCAGTCAGTTGCGTTTTCTACGTCATAATGACGTTGTAGCCAGTTGGAACCATTTCGGAATGTGCGGTTTTAGATCGTTTTAGAAATCAATAATTATGAATGAAGATATTAAAATCACATACATATTTATTACAATGAACAAATTCATATACACATTTTAATGGTATTCGTTGTTTGTGAAAATATCCCAGGAGTATATATGTCAATGGAAGAACATAATCAGATCTAACTAATCTTGCCAATTAAGGCGATGCCATACGTAGTAATGCAAAATCATATGTTTTTGGTTTGAAAATTTGGTCGCCTAGAAATGTTTCAGATGCTTTAATTAAATACTGCTTTAATAGAATACATCTTCGCCTTTGAAATAATCGAGTATTTTTTAGATAAATCTTTTTATAAGCCCAGAAAAAAATAATGTATAAGGCCTATGAAAACTGCTTTAAAGTTCAAAATCTTCTACTTACGAACCCATTTTCGGTTATAATTTTATTGTATAATGTGGAAAATTAAGTTATTTATGAAATGATCGAAAAAAAATTAAATATTTATGCCTGAACATCCACAGAATAAAATAAAAGGCACTTTTTGGCCATGTTTTTTTCTTGAATAAACCAAAACAGGCGGATGGTGTTAAGCGGGAATTTAAACCTTATTGCCATCTACGTAAGGGTTCTTATTGATAGCAGCTCAATTTAAAATATTACACGACGTAGTGCATCGCCTTAAAGCAACTTTTCTATTCGGAATGGTGGTCTTTCACCAAGGCGATGTTGAGAGTATCTAACGGATATTTTAGCAAAGCAATTATTTTATTTGAATAGAGTGTCGCAACCGCCCAGAGCCAGTGACGATTGTCAGGTTGAAAGGAGTGGGGAGGGGAAGAAGATGAGAAAGAGGTAAGTTATGAAGTACCTGGCTACTGTAGTATCTGGTCACTAAGCTATGCCAATTCAAGCAACGTTTCAATTATAAACGACGGTATTTCAGATATCAATCAGCATCGATTATTTGATAAATAATTTATGTAAGTAGCTTTGAAACGTAATGAATGTCAACCGCGCAGACAGAAGCCATATTTAACAACATGTGTCGTGTATCTATAGGTAATGAAAAATGAAAATACCTCACAGAAGTCAGCAGTAAATATAATATAGTGGGTAAAAGTTAAAATGAATTAGTTAAAAGTCTTGGTTGTAAATCACTAGACATTAAGGCGATGCACTACGTCGTGTAATATTTTAAATTGAGCCGCTATCAATAATAACCCTTACGCAGATGGCGAGAAGTTTTAAATTCCCGCTTAACACTATCCGCCTGTTTTGATTTATGCAAGAAAAAAACATGGCCAAAAAGTGTCTATTTTATTTTGTGGATGTTCAGGCATAAATATTTAATTTTTTTTCGATCATTTTAAAATAACTTAATTTTCCACATTATACAATAAAATCATAACCGAAAATGGGTTCGTAAGTAGGAGATTTTGAACTTTAAAGCAGTTTTCATAGGACTATACATTATTTTTTTCTGGGCTTATAAAAAGACTTATCTAAAAAATACTCGATTATTTCAAAGGCCTAGATGTATTCTACTCGCAGTATTTAATTAAAGCGTGTGAAACATTTCTAGGCGACCAAATTTTCAAACCAAAAACACATGATTTTGCATTACTACGTATGGCATCGCCTTAATCTTAGTTTTAAGCCACTAGTTATAAATCAATAGCTATTAAACTTAGTTATAAGTCACAAGTAATAAGTTATAAGTCTAAGTGATAGGAATAGATTAAATGCATAAATTAAGTTGTTGAGAGCACTTGGGGTGATTTTCTCTCGAAAACGGCGCTATAGAAATAATCCAATCATTATTATTAATATTAATTCACTTCGTTTCGGGGCACGGGATATTCCCACAGTTATTCTCATGTTGTCAACAGGATGAAAAACTATAACTCAAGGCTGTATGATTTATCTTGTTGTTCTAAAGAAAATGGTAGGTACCTACTCTCCAGTTGTACGGCCTACGTTGTTTCCTCTATCTATGACTTACAGTAAGTAGGTACCTACTTACACAAATCAACGAATGGTTCGTTACCTGAAGGAAGAGTGTAATTATTTATTAACCTAGTTATTAAGCTGTGTGAAACAAGGCCCTATCAATGAAAGCGTGTCTTAATTTACGCATTTATTTAAATTGCTGTTGCGTTGTTCACTTTTGTTTGTGATTTATTGAGTTTTTTTCATAATAATAAATTAAAAGTTATTAATGTGTTCCCAACCATCTGGAGCCAGTTAGACTTTGGCATCCCCAATTGTGGTATGTTGTGAGGCTGAAGGTGGGGAGGGGAAGGAAGTGGAGAAGAGGAAGGTGGGAAAGTACCTGGCTATTCAGACCTAGTTACCAAACACGGTTAAAGCCATTTCTAGTAACGTTTCAATTCTTAATGGTGGTCTTACACCAGGGCGATACTGAGAGTATCTTTCACTCTGGAATGTGCCTCAACTATTCTATATACTATTTAAAATGAATAAGTTGTGATATAACACATAAAACTCAAATTAATCAAATAAAATTTACCGTCCAGTTAATGCATCATCATTACCTCGCAAAAAAACAACACGAAATTTCGAAAAAAAAAAATCATAAGTCAACATCAGGTACTTCGAAACTCAAAAGCAAACATGAATCAGTACTTAAATTACGTACTGAATGTAAACGCAGTCAAATTTTCTTTTTATGTTAAAAATTATCGCTTAAAACTGGTAATAAAATTTTAAAAGGTAAAAATGTTGATAAACACAGTTTTGACGTCTAGGATTTTACGTAAAGCAGAGTTTCACAATATTTTGAAAGGCGTATATGGCCGCGACTGATTTCATGACCGTCACGATGGCGTTTTATACATCGCAACAAATCACTTTCTTTAATCTTGCAATGGATATGAAAAACTTAACCACACAAAAACGATAAATTACAGCCACTTCAAGCAATCAGTATCGTGGATAAGCAATATTATTTATTTATTGAATAGGCTGATATCGGTCAGAGCGATAGCGAAGAACGTCGTTGATTGACTTAGAAACATAGCTCGGATATCGTATGATCGGCTTATCATAATATTTTAGGCGAATAGAACAGAATAAGACGATCACGATTTGAAAAGTTTTTTTAAAATTAATGTTGAACTTTGGCGTACAGAAGTACTTTCGTTTGCTTTACCTCGGTTCAATATTAACCCTCTTCTTGGCAATGTATCCTATAGTATACATAGTTTTCATAATTTTTTCCCACTTAAACTGGTACATGGGTTAAACAGATTTTAATGAAATCTGCTTTAACATGTTCTCAACTTGATAATTAGTGCCACTAGAGCCATCTAATGTTTAATTAAGAAGAACAGTGACAGTTCAAACTCATACCGCTGCAAGATGGCTGCCAACAGAAGACGCACAACTAATTTGTCTTTAAGTTATCTTTATTTATTACTTGCATTATTAGATATTTAGTTATTTTAGGAATGAATTCGTGTTTATAAGGGTTCAGAGAATAATAAAAAATATATATTGAGTAACATATGTGACAAATCTTGTTTATATTGCATTCCAAAATGGTGTGTATCCTATGATATACACCGCCAAGTCTGCAGTGAATTACATTTGATTGAATGTGTATCCCCTGAGATACAATGCCAAGTTATTAAGAGTTTATATTATCTTATGTACAATGTCAAGTATTTATTGTTTATTGTAATATGTAGTAAACCCCTTTGAAATCTATATATTATGATTTTTTCATTTTTCCATAGCCTCGCTAAATTGAAGAAATGCTGACTATAATACCAATATCGGGAGCAGATTCTGATATTGAAAGTGACGAAGATGATGAATTACAAGATGATTCATCTGCAGTGCGCTCATCAAACTTTGGAATTGTTCATGATGCATTGGAGGAAGATAATGAACCAATGGCTCATGTTGCTGATCTTTCCGCAAACACCTCAAGCGCTGAACTACGTACACGTCGACATGTTAATCGTAAGAAAAAATGAACTTTGATTGGAAAGAGAAAGATTTTATGTCAAAAGTAGACATATGTGACAATCATTTTACAACTCCAGAGAAGATAAAATCGCCCTAGTTTGTAACACCAATTTGTATTCCACACAATCATCAAGCAAATGCATTGATACTTCCTACAGTGAGATATGTGACTTTCTGGCCATTGAAATTTTAATGGGCCTAATAAAACTACCAGCATACACTGATTATTGGTCTGAAAAAATGCGAATTGAGCAAGTGGCAAGTATCATGCCACTCAAAAGATACCAGTCCATCAGAAGATATCTTCATTTTGTTGACAATGAGGATGTTGATGGGGATGCTTATTTTAAAATAATGCCTCTTTTTGAACTGGTAAAGCAGAATTGTTTAAAAATTGAAAAAGAGATAAAAAATTCTGTCGACGAAATGATGATACCATTCAAAGGAACAAGAGCAGGTTCCCGGCGACAATATATAAAGAGCAAACCTAAAAAAATGGGGCTTTAAAATGTTTGTCCGATCGGGGGTTTCGGGCATAGTATATGACTTCTTGATGTTTGGTGGAGAGGCAACATTTCATGGTTGTGAATTTTCAAACTACGAAGAAAATCTTGGAATGGGGGCGAAAGTCGTTCTGACTCTCAGTAAGTCTATTCCCAATGCGGCATGCTCTGTTATATATTTTGACAATTTTTTTACCTCTTTTGAACTTCTGCATCATCTTCGTCATGGGTACGTAATTTTAGGTCTGGGCACCATGCGGCGAAATCGATTACGAGGATGTAAACTTAAACCTGATAAACAACTCAAGAGACTTGGAAGAGGAGCTTTTCATCAAATGACGGATGAGAAGAAAAAATTGGCTGCAGCATAGACATATGAATATTCATATGTCTGTGGGCTGCAGTCACTTGGTTTGACAATCGTGCTGTCATTATTGGAAGTTCATTTGTAGACTCACACCCATTATCTACAATACAAAGATATAGCAAACAGGACAAAAAAAAAAATTGACGTCACCTGCCCCGAAATAATAAAGCAGTACAATGCCCATATGGGTGGTGTCGACTTAGCCGATATGCTGATAGCTTTGTACCGATGCACTTTTCGCACACATCGTTGGTATATGGCGATATTTTCTCAATTACTCGATATATCTATCAACAACGCATGGCTACTTTACCGGCGTGAAGTGGCCCTACAAAAAGAAGGAAGCAAAAAAATAATATGTTTGAAGGATTTTCGTCTAAAAATTGCAAATGGTCTGCTTTACAAAAACAAAATACGTGGCCGTCCTATCGGAAACATCACAACGCCACCAAACAAAATAAAGAATCCGGTAAAAGCCAGGCCGGATGATGAGAAGTCCGGTTTGATAACTTTTTTATTTTTTTTTCCGGACATTTTCTGGAACATAAAGAAAAAGGAAGATGCCGACTATGCAATTCTGGACAAACGTCTGTATTTTGCATAAAATGTGGCCTAAGGCTTTGTTTTACTGATAAGAGAAATTGCTTCCTATCATATCACACAAAATAATAGTTTTAATTAGCTTTTAAGACATAATTTTTCATTTTCCATAGTAATTTTTTTTAAATTTTGATTTGTAACAACCTGGCAATGTATCCTATAGGATACAACTCCAAATAAACTATATAAAAAACAATAAAAATATTTTTCATTTGTTTTTGTGAATCTGAAGCCTAACAGACTTCAAATATGTAAAAAAATATTTTTTGTGATGCTTAATTCTATCGGTGCCAAGAAGAGGGTTAAACAGTTAGTGTTCCTTAGAACAAAAGTTGCGATCAATCAGCATTAGCGTGGGACCATTGCCATTGACAGACATCACAAACAATGGCAAGTCGAGCAACTGAGGACTGAGGGACACGCGGAGAGGCAATCGTCGTGGGAGTTGAACTCTTTTTTTATGCGTTTAGTAAGAAAGTTTCGAGGTATATTTAAAAGGGCCACTGGCCTCGGGCTGGCGATCGAAATAGCCGTCTTCGCGATTGTCGAATATCACGCAATCATGCTTCGCGGATATAATTATCTCCGACAATGAAGCGAAACAACGGTCGTGCCGCATGCCCCCGGAGCCAAACAATCCACAATCCGCCAGAGTCTCGGTGAGATGTCACAAAAACATCCGCAGATAATACAACGATTGAACAACAAAAAACACATCATGAGGAAAAGCCACAGCGGAATACTAGAAATATACCAACTATCTATCTAGTAAAGCTTCCGTAACATCACTGGTTGCGACCCGACTAAACTGCGGAGGGAAACTAACAAATACGAGCGCCAGCCGAAAAAATGGTGTAATGTTTTGAAATTCGAATGCCGGCAATGAAACGTCAGTATGACAATCCGCGGTGCGGTGCGGCACGAGACTAGCGCTTCCCACGACAACTTTACTGCGGCGCGGCCGAGAGGGGACTGCCGCAGCACAGCTGATGCACGAGTCGCGCGCACGCGTCTACACCGCTCTCTCGCTACGCCAGGTAAATTTATCAGACACCACGGCAAAAGTTAAATTAAATTATCCGTACCCACTTTGCATCCCGAAAACTGATTCAACATTTCTATGCAGGTATGTGTCTTTCTCTCCGGTTACTGGATTATTCGATTTTGGTTTGGACCCGCAATGCCCGCGCAGCGACGTATGGTCTGATCTACTCGAAGCCGAGCAAAAAGGTAAAAGGTTTTTTTCCTCTCAAAGCGTACGTGATTGAAGGAAATATAACTGGATGTAAGAAGATGCTGCGCTGGATGTTTAATATTTTATGCAACTGCTCTAATTTGGGAAATCCAGTCTGGTATGAAGCCGGTTCTAATGATGTCGGCGGTCCACGTACGAAAGTAAGTCAACGAATATGATGAGTAAGGTGGGTATATAAGATTATTCCTAAATCTTATAAACTAGTAGACGTCCTAAGAGCTTTCGTAAAATATTAAAATCAGTAAGTGCCTACCCTTTCCAAACAATTTAGAAATTAATAATTGAAATGAAGGGGACTGATGCTGTGTTGCTAATCAATAAAATCATGAAAATATGAGGAGCACCTACATTTTTTTTTAAGATTCCATAATCAAAAGTGTTCAAAATATGAATATATGTACAATCCGTAAATACAGATTCCGCGGCAGATATTTTCGCATTACATTTTAGATTCGAGATAAATTCGCTGTTTTTGAAATATGTATTTCTAAATAAAAAACTGTTTCTTGAAAGCAGATAAAAGACTCTTTCAGATTTTAGTATTACAAATAGATTTTGCAATTAAAAATATTATATTTTTAAACACAAAGATAGAGTTATTAAAGTCCCTTACCGATGGTTTTTTATCGTGTAAACTGCAATTACCACTTTACACGAAACTAAAAATATATTTATTTAGACGAAGGTATCATAAAACTTATACTCACTTCACTTTTTTCGTTTAATATAAAAATATGAAATTTGGAAACATTGACAAATATTTTTCAAATGCTAAAAATGTTCATGGTAAAATTTTTAATGCAGATTTAAAGTGTGGTTTTCTCTCTTTCTAACATTGTTTAACCCTTCAGGCTAAATTGTTCCCTTTTGGGAACAACTCCTATGGTCTCACAGAAATCGTTGTGTCTCTCTTACGTTGTGGTGAGAAATATAATTTAAAGGGTGTTAGAAAGAGAAAACACATCGCTTTATATTAAAATCAAAATAAGTTAACCAGAGAAGAATTAGGACGGATTGTTTCGGAGAATTTGAACAATTCATCAAATTTAACGTTCATTTTAAAGTTCTGTGAAAGATTTTTCAAGTTCAGTTTTTATTCCAGTTCTGTCAAGCAATAATAACAGAACTTGAATGGGACTTTCATAGAACTAGAAAATGAACGTTGAAAATTGATGAATTGTTCAAATAATAATATAATAATAATAATAATACTACTCAACAGGAGGATTGTCGCTGATCAGATGCTCTTGTATAAAATTATTAACTCTAAAGTTGACTGCCCGGAGTTGCTGAACAAAATAAATTTCCATGCGCCAATTCGATATAGCAGACAAAATACCCTTTTCTACATTGATAGATGCCATACCAATTCCAATCAAAATGAATTTATGCAAAGGACATGTAACTACTATAATAATAAATTTGCAAATATAGACACTCGTGCTGACATATTCACTGCTAGTTACTATCACTACAGAATTTCATTGTATCACATTCTAACTCATATTCACGACTGTTAAATTGATTGTACCTAATATTTTAATATTACTCGCGTGGCAACTTTTCCTTGTCCCTCTCCTCCCCTTTCCCGTTCCAACCTAAGTATAGTTATAATCACTTTTATTTATTGCTGTTTATGGTAGGCATATTATAGGTTTATCGTTTGTTGAATTTACATTAGTATTATTATTTTTCTTATTTGCTGCTTTATTCTGTTTTTTTTTTCTATTTTTATTAAATATTCTAGTTTACAGGTTATTTTTATGTTTCTGAATATCTATCTGTGAACATTAATAATTGGTCTGTTTTTTTGTTATCCTCTTATGTATATTGTATTACTAAGACTGTTTATGTTCCTCAAATAAATAAATTCTCCGAAACAACCCATCTTTAAAATGTGCACCTGTATGAAGAAACCAAAGGTACTGAGTGCAATTTGAAAAAAACTGAAACTGAGTGGAAGATACTCAGTACAGCCCTAATACAAGACTACCATCCAGAATTGAATAGTTGCTTGAAATTGTTTAGGCCGTGTTTCGTGACCAGATCTGAATAACCAGGTACTCTTCACCACCTTTCAATTCCTCATATCCTTCCCATCCCCAACAGCTTAAGCCTCACAACATACCCCAATTGGGTTCTGTAGTCTCACCGATTCAGACGGCTGGGAGCAGTTGGGACTCTCGTGCGGTTTTACATAAAAAAAATAGTTAAATTTATATGATGCATATTATTTCATACAATGTTAAACTAATTAGATTAGGTAACTACTGAATTTGAATAAAACGACTAAAGAAGGACGAACGATGGCAGCTAGCAAATTGAAATTAATATTCTGAAAGCCACCGACCTTATTTTTTATTTTATTTTATTTGGAAAACCAACAGTTATAATCATTACAAGGTATGGTGTAGTAAGTGTTAAATTATTTAACCAATAATAGGTTTTCACTAAGGTATTTTAATTATTTAGTGAACATATATAATATTTACGTTAGAAAAAAAGTTACAATTAGCCTATAGGGATGGGATGGATCTAGTCTGTGTAATGTGTAACATGTACGTATGTGTATTAATAAAAACATAATAATGATAATATAATTATTTATTTATTTTCAGAAGTAAGTAGGTACATAATAATAACTAATTCCACGTTTTAGTAAAACTTCAGTAACAAAATGAATAAAATGTGATTAATTTAAACGTAAAATAATGTCCGTTCAATGTTGTGTTCACCGCACGCATTGAAAACGTCACGCACATCAGCTGATCGCCTCACCTGCGTAAGTGTGCGTACGTGTACTGTTTAGGGTATGTATGTGTGTGTATATGTATGTCGTGTGGGTGTGTAGGAAGGATGTCCCATGCAAAGTAAACAGGTGGAAGTGCTTTGCACAAAATATGCCCATCATCTCCTGCCGCTTAAAGATCCGATTTAACTTCTCTTTGTGAAACGTGCATCGTTTATAAGAGAGAGGGAGAAGTAAACATTATTGAGATATAGACTGATACAGATCGAATATTCAACAGTTGTGGAGTACTAGATATACGCCAATTATACGTTAAAACACTACTTAACTACATTTTTGACCAAAAAAAACAAATTTCAACATACACAAAATATCACTAACAGACCAGTACAAAGTAATAGACAAGAGTACAAAGAAAACATAAAAACTCCGACGGTAAATACAAGCTTTGGACAAAGACAATATCAATACCATGCTATAAAAGCATTCAACAGTCTAAAACTTGAAAATAAAATTGAGGAGAGCAAAAATAAAATCAGACACAAATTTACAAAATGGATTAAAGAACAAAAAAGACAAAATTTCATAACATAAAATAATTAAACTAACACGTAACACACATCACTCACAAACACACAACATATAGTTTAAATATACCGATTTTAACTTTATTTAAATTTTATTTTAAATCCATATTTTTAGTTTAAATTTATCTAAATCTTATGTTCTTTTATCTTCACCAACATTATACATATTTTATTTTAATGTATTATGTATATTTTATGTATTATAAAATGGAGGTCTCAGCACGGGTAAGCCACTCAGTGAGGCCAACATTACTGGATCATATTGTATTTGTACGTAAAATTTAACTAATTAAATAAGGTAGGCGGAAATGCTTTGCACAAAATATGCCAATGATTTTGCTGCCAAGAGATTCGCTGTTCCCTCTCTTTCTGTTACGTCATAATTTATTTTATATTATTGGGATTTTGAATGGAAAATTAAACTACATATTTAAATATTATATTACATTGTATATTATTATAGACTCTCCGATGGGTCAGTTCCACAGATTTTCTTTTTACAGCCAAATATTCAATTCAATGCGTTTATGTATATTATACCGATACTGTATAAATATATGGTACCTAAATAGGCATAATCCACTTGGAAACTGGTTGTCAAGTGTGAGGATGATTTTGAGGAAAAAACAACAGTCTGCAGAAGTATGTAGACTTTGACAGAAACCATTTAAATAATAAAAATATAAAATTAACAGTAAAAAAAATTTTGAAAAAACCCTCAATATTATGCCGAATCAAAGTTTGCCAAAATTGTTGAAAAATAAAAACAAAAGAGGTAATTGATGCTGGAGACGAAAACTAAGTAAACAACACAACATGTTTGTATAGAAATTGCTAAAGATAGGTATATTAGTGAGAACTTGAGATAGTGTATGTTTGGTTGGCATAAATAGCAACTATAACGAAATGTTTTGCGTTCAAAACCGACTCACGAAAACAAAAGATTTGCTACGTATCAACTAAAGGCCCTAAGCAAGTTCCGACATATTATTATGAGATAAGTAAAAGCTTCAAGACACAATGTAAAAAGGTTACAAAACAATGCATTCCTGTTTAAATTAATAACATTCTGATAATATTATTTTGTAATGAGGTGCCCACGGTTTTATCGAACGTTTTTGAGAACAGATACAAAATAAAAGGTTGATGAAACGGTAAAATAAAGGGCAAAGCAGAAGGAGCGAAAAGCGCGTTACCCATCGCCTTTTTTAACCGTGGGAATTTATCAAACAGTTGAACTGAATCATATCAAATATAAACCAATATAACAACACCCCCATACACACAAGCCCTGCTTATTTATGGGGGTACATCAAATACTTATATTATGTAATTAATAACTGTACTATATTCAATATTGTGTAATGTAATTCGTGTATCTTTTTATACTAATAAAAAAAAAAAAAATAATAAAAAAAAATAAAAAAAATAATAAAAAATATGCATTAGCCAGGGATAACGGAGAAGGACATTCTTATTTGAACGTCGAACAATGATACATAAAACATATATTTTCACGATAATTGGATTTTTTGCAATTTTAATTATTTGTCATAACACCTGATATTAAATGTTTTTTCAAGTCTATCTTACATCATATTCTTATGGACTCCGCAATCGACGGTAGATTCCGATACGCTGGGATGGCCACGCGCTCTTTGAGGCCAAATCAATATATCAGAACACATTGTGGAAGGGTATGGGTACCGTCGCCCCGGAAATCATTCACTGGATAACCTCTGCCATAGGTCACCCCAAGTGGATAGCTACGTGTGGTGACTTAAATAAATTAGCACATAAATAATGGCAGCAAAATTTTGCACCATAAATTCTGAAAAATGAATGCTAAACAGAAGTGCTTTTCTTCTCTATAATAAGTAGTTTAGGTACATAAGTATATATTATGTAGAGATTGAAAAGCTTTACTTAGATCTCTGCAATCTTTTTAATGGCTGGTAATCGTTTAAATTACTTTGTCATGGTGATGACTAATAGAGAAGCGTTTTTTTTGCAAACCTAACTTAGCCTAACCTTACCTATAGACTGCGTAAAACTAGAAATTGCTGTCATAATGGATGTATATTCCAATCTTATCAATAAAATAAAGTCCATGGAGTGAAATGGTTTAGTCTTCGTAAATGATGTTGCTCAAACAAAAGCTACTCTATTATAGTCGTCACCGTGACTGAAATGGTATAGGCTTTGTAAATACGTACCCTGGCAGTTTAATCCGCGCTCTCCAAACCAACGAAATACAATTTAATCAATATATATCTTCCCTCTTCAAAGAGAACATTTATAATGAAAAATGAACAGTAATTAATAAGAATCAGAGAAAATGCCTGCGCGGATGTACGAGTAGTTACCATTCTGAAGGATTTCCCACGCTCGCACACAAACCCATCCCCACCGATCAAATAATAAATAATTGGGCGAGGACGGTCTATCGAGACACGTGCGAATAAATAAATAAAAAGGAAAAATGCAACAACATCTAAAGTCATTTTAAAATTAAACGAACTATACAAAGTTTAGTGATGAGTATGAAAATTATTGAAATCCTGTTAAAAACATGATTGCAATCCATTTCCCAGTAAAATATAAGTCTATTCAGAATATATCGGAACACGTGTTCTTGCCGGTGTCCATTTTCTAATAATACTAAAAAAATTATGAACACGTGTTCCGACAGAATGAAATTTTCGTGTTTTACGGACATTTGATTGGGAAACCTGTTAATTCATTCGTTAATGGCCTGCAATCCCGTTTTTAACAGGAATACGAAAAATTTAAACAGATTTTTTAATAAATTAGCAATATTTTATATCAGTAAGTACTCTCCGTGCATGTGATAATTTTTTTAACAGCGAATTAAATACATTTAAAAAAAAATCAAAATAGTAAGAGTAAGTGATATTTATCGTGCGTTTCAAAACAAATCAGTATCAGAAATATTATTAGAGAAACAAACATCGGCCTAAATTATTTAAGTAGTGATATTACTAGTGCCACAAAGGCCCAAAGGAGTAGTCGGCACCTATTCCTCTTATAAAGTGATTATTTATTTGTTGGACGTACACCATACAAATCGTCAAGGAAGCCCCGTAACGGGATAGTAACGTCCCACGCATGTTGATACGGACGGATCAATATTGTTTTACCGCCACAGAGTAAAACTACGGAGGATGCAGAACGACAATTAAAAAATACTTAAAAGTATATAAAAAAAACCTTACGAGATAACTACAATTCTTATAATGCATTATTATCACAATTTTACTATGCTTAAAAATTCGATAAATTTAGTTCCAAGAATTCAAGATTCGTGTGTGAACGCCCCTATCGGTCTGGAAAGAGCCGGGAGAGGTGGCGAGGTTAATATAGATGTGCTGAAAAAATGTTATCGGCTAAAATATATTGACTTAATTTGTCAAGCACCGTATCAGAAATACTGCATATGAACCGTTCATATATAATCTTATAAGGTATTATGTATCTAGGTAAAATCGAGCCGTTTGATATGATCGCTATTTTCATGTAACTGGCCAGATGGTTTGGAAAAAAATGCCTTCAACTCTTACATTAGTAATAGCCAGAACTAGTCTAAATTTGGACGAACATAAAAACCAAATTATTTCAAATTCTTACCGTTCATAAATCTTAACTTCTTTTCAATTTATTATAATACCTAAGCCATATTCTCACGCCCAGGTAATTGTTTGGTTTCGGTTCCCTCCTCGTTGAACACATTTAATCTGTATAAATTAAAATGTAAATGTTCGTTTGTCCAAAATCTTAAATCTCTAAAAGATCTTCACCGATTGCTTTGAAATTTTGACAAAACTTTGCATTCGAATACGAATGTGTTTTTATATACCTATAATATATAACAGCGCCATCTGTTGTACGTAAAAGTAACACACGCTATTGTTTCTTTATCTGCACAGACATAATGTGCCACAGCAACGCGTAGCGGGGTACAGCTAGTCCGTCAATATAAAGAAAAGTGTCTGTAGCGGGCGGGAATTTTTATTCAAATCTTAGTTTTGTTTCAAGATTGATGAAATTTTGCACACTTGACCATGAAAGGAAGAGGAAGGTCACAGTTTACATTAGATTCCTAAGAACTCTTTGTAAAGAAAGTGCATTATATTAGTGTATTATTTGTATTATCTACTCAGAATGTAATAATTTCTACATATCCACAGTTTATGTATTGCTTCCTGATTTACATTATATTTTAATTATGTTTTTGTGTACTGGGCTATAATAACACTTTGTAAAGCGCATTCAAAGTGATATAGCACAAAACTGCGCTATACAAGTTTAATATCATTATTATTATTATTGTTGTTGTACATCATAACATGATTATAATATTATACAAGAAATTAACAAAATTCTCCTAATATGCATCGTTTTCAAAGACTATCATTATAACACTCTGTTGACTCGACATTATAACAATCTGTTGATAAATAAAATCTAATTTAATTTCCAATATTATTTACAAAAATGTAATTACATTATCAATGTCGAAAAAGCTAGGTTTTCTAGGAAGGAAGTGGGCAGTGAGCCAAATAAGTTTGTAAACTCTGGATTAAATAAATCATAACTGTATCAGTTGTTTTTAAACCTGCATAGATGTTTATAATCCAGTGCACAAAATAAAATTCACTCGAGTGACGTTTGCACTCTGAACTTTCTTATATCAAAGAACCTCGTTAGAATTTAAATAAATAAGAACTTGAGCGTTTTATTTTCATCGAATGATCGAATCCAGTGTACAAAACAATATTCATTCATGTGATGTTGCCCTCTAAACTTCAAGCTTTATTCACATTGGCTTGTTTTTTTATACTGGAAGTTCCTACCCCAGATCAAAGGCTTTTCAGTAATCCATTATTTGAAATGATCAGATGAAGTCTGTAAATAAAATTCAATTAATTTGAGTGAAAAGATCACATCAGATAATGCGGATGTTTGTAACTGCCAAACTAAAAAATAACATTGAGCAATGCGAATATACGGTTTTTGGAGATACAAGGTTTACGACTTCAATAAAACTGAAGGGTTAAGTGGTAAGGTAACTAATCACCAAGCCATTTCTCCGCAAGCTTTAGGTAGAGAGCATAGTGTTATATCATTGTTTTTTTTAATATTTTTTTTATTTTTTATAGTGAATACCTCACAAGAGTCCCAACTGCTTCCGTCTGGAGCCAGTGAGACTATGGCATCCCCAATTGGGGGATGTTGTGAGGCAGTAGGTAAGTGGGGAAGGGAAAGAGGAAGGTGGGGAAGTACCTGGCTATTCAGATCTAGTCACTAAACACGGCTAAAGCCATTTGGAGCAACGTTTCAAATCTGAATGGTGGTCTTACACCAGGGCGATACTGGTAGTATCTTCCACTCTGGAACGTGCCGCAAATATACTATATATTATTTTAATTAATTAATTGTGAAATAACACAAATTAATCAAATAAAATTTATTTGCGCACGCCGGGTTCGAACCCGCGACCTTCGGAATGGCAGTCCAATGCGTTACCACTGGACTATGCCGGCCGTCATTATATTTTTTATACTTAATATATTTTAATACATTATTGATAATGTAGGCATCACTGGGTGCTTTACCGCTGCTGAAGCCTCCAATATATCATGATGAAATTGGGAAATATTCGGATTTTGTGAACACGTGTTCCGACATCTCCTGATAAAAGATACATGACGCCAACGGGACTCGAACTAGTTAGCATTGTTTTCAGTTGAAAAAAGGTAACAAGCAGTAATTGTTGAATGAAACACTAGTATATATTGAATTATTTCGCGGATAAGAGATAAGCCGCCATAGCTCAGTGGTCAGAGCTGTCGAACGGAAATCGAAGGGACACGGGTTCGAGTCCCTATGGCGTCATGTATCTTTTATCAGGAGATTTTTCAATGTGGATGAGTGTTTCAGGCGAATAATTATTGCTTGTAAAATAATTGTTACCCTTTGTGCTATGCATAAAAAATCTTGTCTTAAACATTAGTTTACCAAAAAAATAATCACTTTCTGTAGATAATGAATTTTATGTACCTACCTATAACACATTGACTGCAGACATGTCGCGGGAAGTAAGCTTTGGCAGATGATGCTAGTAAATAGGCAATGTAATTTCTTTAGTGTTGGAATTTCCAATTGAAATGGCATTTAACACCTTGTTCCCTGTTGCCTTGTTGATTGTTACCTTGTTGGTAGCTAACTCGTTGGTAACTGGTAGTGTGCACCGTAACTAATGCTGACCGTCGATCAACAATAACAATCAAAGAGAAACTTTAACCGGCTGCAAAGTTTTTTTTCATACAAAAAGGTGTAGGCACTCGTACGTACGTTGGTAATTTCACCAACAGCTTGAAACCATCGAGAGAGGTGACGTAGGGGAAAAATATTTATCATTTTAAATATCGTGGTGAAAGTTGATAAATTCACAAAATGGTATTTATACAAATTATTGATGAAACATTTCAAACTCATGTAACTAAAAACCCAAACCGCTTTTTGTTCTGCTTAACTACGTATCAGTAGTTAAGCAGAACAGTGTCTACAATAAAACACACATAAATTTGTTACAGAACAGTGTCTGTTAGTCACTGAAAATACTCTCAAACAATGAGCTCTGGCGTAATGCAAATTTAAAGTCAATATTAAATAAATTCTAAATTAAAATAAATTAATTACTCTAAATTCGACTGTTGCGAACTCCTGCAACTTATAAACATACATACACCCACAGTAACAACACGACAAAATACAATATTCTACAGCAGCACACATAACCGTAACTACATTGCCCACTCTCCGATACAACGACTTCACACCATGGGAAATCATTACTTGGGTGATGTTGACATATTCAATACCAACTTGGCAAGTTTTGTGGATCATTTAAAACATTTATTTCAACAATACTCCTAAACACATCATGTAAACCTACAAATAGCTGTAATTTTCTGTTTTTGTTTCTTGTGTTTGTATGACTTGTTGCATAGCTTTTATCAAATGTAATTTTATTCTTATTTTTTATGTTTCAAAGTATCTGTCAAATTAAAATTATACTATCAACCATGTAAAAGCACTTTGGGCGTTAAATAAATAAATAAATAAAATAAATAAATAAAATATTAGGATAGTAGGAAATTGTTTGCATTCATTTAAACAATGAGCAGAGTTTGTTGTAATATTCATTTACTGTAAAAAAAACACAAATAAGCCAAGAGGCAATATTCCGGTACCTACCGTATTTTTCAATTGTTAATTATGAGACGAAGAAGCACGCGCGAGCTAAGATAAAACTAGTTTCATCATTTTTATTTGCGCAAGTACAAACCTAGTACAAAGTATTGTTATTACAGTATTATATTAACAGTATTGTGGCAATGAAAATTGTAGAAAATCTTATTAAATTAATATTTTACATAACTTGTCTTTATGTTTATAAAATAATTATGTATTGTTGAAGTGTAGTACCTTATGAGGCAACAGCAGGGAAAGCTTTAAGAAAACGTCAAATTATACAATATTTTGAATCATTATCTATTTCGTCACGACCGCGACGTTGGGCACCGGTAGCTTCGTCCTGCTTCCGGCCAACCACAGAGTGAGGGCTCATACCTTTACATGGATCTACGCATTATCTTACCAGGCCTGCGATTCTGGAGTTAAACGATCAATCGTTTTCGTATGCGCCGTCTTCGAGTGAAAAACTACTAGTCGTCGCGACTAACTTTTTCGAATGTTTCAATTTTACGTATTCTTGAGCGTCGAACGGTCGAAGTTGGTAGAAGAGATGATTATATTGGCACCCCTGTGAATATTGTCTATGTTCCTGATGTTTTTGGGATTTCTATGGTGTGACTGTCAAACAGACAACAGTTATTCGTTATTCAAAACAGAAATGGCTGCGGGACATATTACAAATTTCCAAAAGCAACTCTTAATTGAGCTTGTAAGCTCCGATAAAGACTTAGTAAGTGGGAAATTTACACCCACTTTTACATTTGCGAAATCCGCGCGGTAAAACAAAAATTGACAGCTAGACTAGATTTTGACAGCCAATTCCATAGAAACGCCAACAACCTACCACTCGCTGCCCTGTTTCTACTGGTTATACCCAGTAGTTGTTGTGTGGAATGACTTGTGACGTTTGGCGTCGAAGTATGTACCTTCGACCAATTTCTGGAATAGCAACGACGACCAACGTACGTACTTTCGACGGCGATTACGAGCGCCCTCGATTCAGGAATAGAGCCCCAGAACCGCTAATGCAACGCTGAGTCATTAACACGTGAGAATACAATTCGTAAGTGTTCCATTTTACATATACAAAATTTCCGATATCAGTAACTACTGATTATTTCGTCCACCGTAACCAACGTTAAAATGTAATCATTGCAACTGTTGATCGCCGTGTGTGTGCATTAGTTAGTGTTTTAAAGTGAATTCATCCATTTACCGATCATTAACGCAGTGCGGCATGAACATACATCAAGATATTCAAACCTGGTTAGTGCAATTTTGCGTGTTACTTATGTTTCGGGTGGGGACAGCACGATCAACGGAATTACAAGAATCCTTAGGCAGAGACATGATAGAACCCCCTTTACTGACCCAGGATATGACGCGACCTAAAGCGTCAACGTACATTATCAGTTAAGCGCATACCTCATATTTTAAAATTAACGATATAATAGGTAGGTATATCTACTAAGAATCGATCTTAAGAAATCTATTAAAACTAGATTTAAAAAATTGCAGCACAAAAGTTTTAGATTTTTAGACGAGTCAAATTTTCATCTTGAAACCAGTTTTTTATCCTTTGTTGTTAAAATGATTATTTCATTTCACCGTCCAACTACTGAATTATTGTTAACTGTAGTCATTGTTAATATTGTACTATTGTAACTATTGTGTGACTCTCGATGTCTAATTTGCGGAAATTATAACAACGCCACAAAGAAAATATGTTGATCAACCGCGGCTTGACAGCATATTTTGATTTATTAGTTTTCAAAATGCGAACAAGTATTATTGTTAAAATACATAAAAAACCGATGTTTTAGAACGATAAAAATCTTTTTTGAATGATGCTTATCAAGAATTATGCCATTTTCTTTACAAGTAAGTAGAGGGATAAAACGCTCAATATATAATTATCAAAAAATAAAATAAACAATTTAAATTTAATTTATTATTATTGTTTGTTGTGTTGTGGGCGTGATTGTGTGTGTACAAATTATTTTTTTCCTTACTTCAGAAAAACTTGAGCAAACATTTTTTTGAATTAGGCAATTCACCTTAAAAAGATTGCTTTGTGATGAAAAATTTTCATATACTGCAATTCTTTATGAGACAGATTTTTTTGGACTCTCTATGTATGTATGACGACATCAGTTTTCTGTCAAATCAGTCCTGTTTTAACTCAACCGTTTTGCATTTCATCTGTCTGTAAATTTTTGGTTCATTTGTAAAATTGTATGTTCCGTTTCCGTTTCAAGATGGTGGTAATTTTTCTGGTTCAGTAGAGATTATTTTTTCAAATGTGAAATAGTCGTGTTTATTTAGGTTTCTTTGTATAATTGGAAATAACAAAACAAATGTTAGTAAACATATGGTTTATAATTAAGTATAATATACGAATTAAGTACTTACTTACTTACGAATCTTATGATTTCAGAGGAAATTTTGGTTTTGTTTATTAAATAAGAGAAACATACTTTTTTAAACGCAAGGTCTACTAACTGTTCAAAGAACTGCTAGTATTATGTATTAGGTAGTTATAAATCAAATAACCAAGGAAAATTATCTTATGAAAACTAAACGATAGGTTGTCAACATTGATAAAATATATCGAGATAAATTGTTACATAATTGATATTAAAGAGACTCGATTGATCAGAAACATTAATTTATACAAGCCCATACTGATCCCATCCCAATCAACATAAAATATATTCAATAAATTGACTCGACTACGAATGATATCAGCTTTTCTTCCGACCCGACGCGACGGTACAGTAGAATTCAGAAGGCTGGCGGTATTTTCAGTTAAAAGGATCTGACAAGAAACAAATTGGCAAGCAGTGCGTAATGGTTCTTGCTTGACCTATAGTTTGGTCCACTGTACACACAAACATAATATAGAAGTGTGTAGTGGGCGTTTCCATGTGCCAAGACTAAGCTATTTTCAGCTTTAAGGTACAGACACAGATAATAAAAATACATTTAATATACCTAATTCTGATAGGTACACATAGATTTTAACAAATATTATCATTTTTTCTTGTTGCACTGCAAGGATTGTACCTTGGAACTATTAAACGGTAAATTTACGATACATCACGACCATGGTTAATATTATATAAACAATGTAAAATAAATATATTTGCGCTGATCTCAACATTATGGTGACGAACATTAAATAAATGTTGCTTTAAGAACGCCAATAAAAAGGGCTTCAAGTCACGGCTTTTTTGAAATGATTCCTGGGTGGTAAGTTTACACACTGACTTGGAAGTAACCACAATTAAAATATCTCATTATATCGTTTCATCGGCATGAGAGTCGAACTCGATTGTTAAAGAGTTAATAGTACCTACGGACCGAGGGGCACATCGAACAATGGAAAACCTAGGAATGAAGTTCGATGAGAATTGAAGGACTTGACCACACACAATGAGGAATGCGTGACGGAATAACTTCCATTGTAGGTACAACCCTTAAAACTAGAGATGTAACGTAAGTGTTATGTTATAACGTACGCAGAAGCAGAAGTGGAAATATTATGTTACAACGTTAGCAGAAGCAGAAGCGGAAGTGTTATGTTATAACGTAAGCAGAAGCAGAAGTGGAAATATTATGTTACATCGTTAGCAGAAGCAGAAGCGGAAGTGTTATGTTATAACGTAAGCAGAAGTGGAAGTATTATGTTATAACGTAATCAGAAGCAGAAGCGGAAGTGTATGTTATAACGTAAACATAAGCAGAAGCAGAAGCAGATACAGATTTTTATTTTTTTGCGGATGCGGTTGAGAAAGCGGGAGTGTAATTGGTATTAAAAATTCAACGAGGACGGGCAAAGTAAGAAGCCTTTAAAAAATAATTGGGGGCATGACAAACACTTCTTGACATTACTTAATTTCTAATCCAAAAAACAAAACAAATCACGCAATACGCTGGCGCATGCCAGTTGCCCGACACCCTCCACTGTCGCTAAGGAACTCATCCCAGAAAGTTCCGTTAAACTTCTGTTATAATTTTGAATAATTATAAGCGGTAGGCGGAATTGAAAAGTATCCAGAACTTCCACTTTTTGCAGAAGCGGAAGCAGGGGTACGTTACATCACTAGCTAAAACCACCTTCAATGGCGTCTTTTACATATGTTCAGGAATGTAAAAGACGCCATTGAAATAGTGCTACAAGATTTAGGTACTTTTGTTAATTATTTCAACAATTTGAATTAGAACCGGAGTGGTCGATACTTCCAGTATTGCACTGGTAAATGACTAACGTCTCCTTGAAATGGCTTTAGCCATGTGAAGTGTGCTTGCCAACATCTCTCTATTCAGCCTCACAAAATCCCCCCATGGGGCAATAGTTCTACTGGCTCCGGACAGTTGGGACTCTTATGCGATATTCACATTAAAAAAAAATAATATTCGGCTAAAATTTAAATCATATTTTTTTATTAAATACCGCGTCAAGGGCGGAAAATAACAAGAAAGCACTTTTATAAAGCATAGCCATTCTATTTAGATTTAATTCAACGATGACACTGAAAACTAAAAAAATGACGAGTTATATTTTTTTATATTCCGTGACCACCAATCCCAAAGCGGTGACATTGAACTTTTCACCTCCCGGGCGGCAGGGGGTCGCATTGCAGATTGCAGCCCAATCTGCCTGGGATTGTCATAACAGAGTTAGTATTCCCGTCCAGTCTACAGTCTACACAGTTCTTACCCGGTAACCAGTACCCACAGCTGCAGGGGAAAACAATTATAGAGCCGGGAGGTTGTGCTAATTCAATTATACCAAACTTCATACGGCGTTGTTCTGGTGGGGTTTTATGGACGCTAAGTGCAAACTGATGGTTGTTCACGGTTGTGAGCAAATTTAATCATCTTTCTAAATTCAGCAAAAACTAGGGACAAGCCAAAACAAATTCTATTAAGTACAATATTTTATACAAGCACGGTGGTTCACGTTAACTGAGTTAATTCCATTTTTTTAATTGGTGTATTTTGAACATGGCTTTATTTTTTTCGGTGTCAATCATATTAACCATGTAATAACTAAGGATCCATGTTTGCACATGATCGGTAAATTGTAGGTGAGAAAATTAATTTTAAAGAAGCTATATGAAAACATGCCTGAAGTTTATCGGTACGAGAGTGAAAAAATGTGTGCATTATTCGCAACTATTTTCGATTAAATATTTTTTTTTTCTATTTTTACATAATAAGTACCAGTAATACAAAAAAAGATAATAATCAGTAATTGTATGTAGGTTTTGTTAACACCTCACTAGGAGAACACGTAGTGAGGTGTTAGCATAGATATTATATTATGCCGTCATAAGTAAAAACACAGCATCGTCCTTGAGATTCCCAAGGACACTGAGGTTAGAGGTGAGAGGCGGCAGTATTGTATATTAGGTTAGTAGCAGTTAAAGAACAAGTTATATATATACAAGTATATAGGTTTGTTAAAAAGAATTTATAAAATATTTTGAACTGTATTAAAAATATATGACGGCTTATACTGCCGTCCATGAAGTAATCTAATTGAGTAGCGAAACGTAAAAAAATTTTTTTTTTTTTAAATGGCTGTAAACGTTTGAAATAATGATGAAAGAAATCCCTTGTTTTGTTTTTGGTTTCTTCAACAGGAAGTTTCTTAATATAATGTACATAATCCCGATTCATCGAACAGCCAAGGATAAATACTATTTTCGGGAAGAAAATAATGCAAAGAAGTTGGGTGTAGACATATAATAAAAAACGAAGTAGGTATTGCACAAAGATTAATAATTTTAAGAAAAATCGCTTGTAGAAATTTTATGTGAAAATATTTGCGTGGAATGCCAGATCGGAAGAGGCTGGTTTGGGGAGACCCTTTGACTTCTCCAACTGGTCTCTCACACGGCCTTGCGCCGCAGTGGTAGGGATATATTCATATGTCCGTCACTCCTGGACTCACTGATCCCTAGATTCCTACCCACCCCTCATACCTTTTACCTTCCCAGAAGTTCCTCTCCTTCCTTTTCTTAAAAAAGACTCTTCACATAGCATCCCGAAAGATGAGATAGGCCCTGAGGGAAATTATTTTCCATTCACCCATTCTCTAATGCACTTAAGAACTTTAAAATAATATTTAGTTCAACTAGTATGTTTAATTAAAAATAAATAAAAAGCTTGAATTTAACCACTCGAGTGCTGGCCTCAATAACTGGAACATGAGTTGAGTGATTGGCTTTTGAGTTGGAAATTTCTCGCACAAAATTAAAAAAATCATACCTCTGAATTTTAATACGGAGACATATGCCAATGAATTAATCTATATTTTACAGTTTATCCTACATTTTTAGGATTTACAAAAATAATTAGTACCTAAATCGTAAATTCTGCGATTAAAAAATGGCATATTATGGCGTGGGATCACTGAAGGCGTTTTGCAAACTAGGTATAATATGCCAAAAATCACTCGAGTGGTTAATTTATAATAATATAATATATAAAACCATGTACCGTTTGTACAGCGCGACGTAAATATTTTTTGAAATATTTTTCTTAGTGTTATAAAAAATACCTTTAAATAAACACGTACATGAATAATATATACGAAGAAAAAAAATAGACAGTTAAATATTTTATGTGGATATATATTTTTTTTTTTATTTAATTTTTTTTATTTTTTAAATATTCACATGTTACATTTTATGACATTTTTTTAACTACCATACTAGGCTAATGCCCGTGTTGTGGTAGTTATACATGAAATAAGAATAAAGATAACATAAAAGAACAAAAATAATATTTTATAGAAACATAAGTATGCATGTATGAATCATACATAAAATAATAATGAAAATAACATAAGAGAACTAAAAAATTTAATTACTATTTTATAGAAAAATAAGTATGAAAGTATGAATCATACATGAAATAATAGTAAAAATAACTTAAAAGAACTAAAAAATACTATTTTATAGAAACATAAGAAAGAAGTAAAGAAAAAAAACAAATTTAATGATAAATAAAACTAAGAACAAATATATTAAAATTAATAGAAAACTGAAAAATAAATAAAAGTACATGTATATTTAAAAAGATACAGATAAAAATTAAAACTACTAAACATTAAGATTAAAATATAAACATGATTAATATAGATTGTTTAATGCATATAATTGTTTGTGTGGAAGTTTATTTATCGTAGGTATTATCTATAAGACAACATGTTTATGTTCAACACTTAATTTTAATTTTCGTGATATGAGACAAGTTGGACAGAAGTTTTTATAATTTTTTTTTTTGTGTTAGGAACTCATATAATCTTTAAAGAAAGGTCGTCATATGATAGTTTAAAGACTACAACTACGATATTTAGAATGACAATATTTTAACAATTGCTGAATCTATATTTTACCTACACAATGAATAAAACTTAATATTATTGTCAGCATAAGAGTTATTTAGTGCAAATTATATACACGAGTGCTTAGGAAATGAAGTCATGGATGTGGTTTAGTGTTTTATATTATTTCCATGACAAAAGATAGAGAAAATATTATTTCTGTTCACTGCAGTAATAACAGTAAAATTGAGGCCATAAAATTTATTTAGAGCTGATGATACTAACGTTCTCGTTAAAATATTAAATAGCTCATACAGTCATACGACGCGGGCGTGTCGAAATGATTTAAAAAGTACGGTAATGATAAATATATCTTCACAAAACATAAACAGCTGGATAATAATTGGCCTGTGGCGCATCGGTTGAGCGTTCAAATCGATACTTAAAATAAACAATGAAAGATGTTCATCTCCAGCTACTGCGCACAAAATCAAGTATTCTAGGATTAAACAATACAACTCAAAAACAGCAACTTCTTTTCTTCTACGTAGACCTGCACAAAACCGTTACATTAATATGTAAAGATAAAATTTGAAATAATTACAAACAATTTTTTTCACCAGTACTCATAACATTACTGAATATACTTAAAAAGCGGCAGTTAGTGGATATCCAAAATCTTACTCGATTCAGCCCTGTAGAGCCCGAAAAGGGACTAAAATCACGTAAAAAATTGAAAAATAATGATATACTTACAGAATGTGTTATGTGTAAGGATTTGGTTTTTATTTTTAATGAATTAAAGATAAGTATAGAAATATCAAAATAAGCAAGTCTATGTAACAGATACGAAAGGCGTAACTTCAGGAATTCGACAGAACTAAGGGCAAACATCAATTCTACATTAGATCTGGTGTTTCTGCGTCGGCACGTTTTATCCCCAGTATTACAGAAATTATTATTGAAATAATACAATAATGAAATACACAACAGCAATTGCTCAAAACTTCCGAGCAACATCTGTCTGGCAACCAACCCCGCCGCGCCGGAACTTGACCAAGTGCGGAATCAACTAATCGAGCACCTTCTAATACAATCCATAAATCTACTTCGAGACTCTTAGTTCAGATTTGAGATACCGAACTTCGACGATTTATTAAATAAGAAAACTTCAAGGTAAATAGCGATGAAAGCACATTGAATTGAGGTTGGAGTTGTACCAGAGTGTTACTCGAACCGAGCAGTTTATTTTACACCACCGCAACTACACATCCACACGAAGAGAAATAAGTATTGCTAATTTATTAAGAACCTATTCAAATTTATTTATTTTAATATCAACGGTATAAAATATACCATATACAGTAAATTATAAACAGTGACATCAGAAAATATACAATATACAATTATGGGTAATACGGTTAAAAAGGGGATTGCAGGCTGTTTCTTGATAAAATTTTAATTAATTCGTAATATATCGGTATATTAACACGTGTTCATGCACCTGCATTTGCCTTGATAATATACCATGACGAAATGCGAAAAAATTGAATTTTTATGAACACTTGCTCCAACATCATACAGATATTATTATGTCATTCTTGGCACTGTTTTTTGCTTTAACCATCATTGTAGTTCATAATTTCAAATTTAAAAAACTTACGGTTCGCAGATCTACCGCAAGAGCAAGCCCCTACCTTACTCCGCCTCACAACGCCGCCCAACCGGGTGGTGACATAGTTCCCCTGTCTGTGCACTCCACAGGCAGGGACACTCTTGTGAGGTGTCACATAAAAATAAAAATAAATTAAAAAAATAAAATAAAAAAAAGAGTGCAGAAGCGATGCATTCACCACTGGCGGTGAAAAAGAGGACTAGATTAACACCTGATTCACGGAATTATATTCCAAATCAAATCGTCAATAACCCCGGGCTAGACCGGCTACAAGACATCTAGACCTTTATATAATGCAATTTACTCTCGAACTTGTCTCGAAGTTCATAGTCAACAAACTCATTCAAATATTTAGAAAATACTCCAACGCTTGTCAGATTCTAAGTTCTGAGTGGCTGCGATGGCAGTGGACCTGTTACGGCGAAAGCACTTTCGATGTTCTTTCGGAAATATTATTTTTGGTTGAGCAGAGGTGCGTGTCGGTCACCCGCAGTGCCGCGGTGCCCAGTGGCTTTATTCTTCAGTGGCCGCGATGGACCAGCGCGTCTGGCCCAACACGAAATAAATCACTTCCGACCGATCGTTAGTGGAATGAAAAAAACAAAAACAACAAATAATAAATTTTGGTGGCTAACCGAAGAGGAGAGTGAAAAAGATTCATGGGAAAGAAGATCCGGAGATAATTCGATTGATTCTGAAGTATATATAGCATTTAGGCAAAGTGAAATTTTATCGATAGGTAATTAAATTTGTTAATACATTTAAGTCGATGCTAAAATAGAGAATCCACAATTTTATTTATTCAAAGCTTTTATGCAACCACCGTGGCAGAGCGGTAGTTCCCTTGGCTCTGGGAAAAGTTTGAATATTCTTAGTATCGTCAGGTAAGAGACCATCATTCAAAAATGAAACTGAAATGGTTTTAGCTGTGTGAACTGGTTCCCCAACACAAGCACATCGAGGTTATATCGACAATGTCGGTAACTTGTAATAGTTCGAGAGTATCACTGCATATCGCCAATGAATAAACAGTTCACGTTACTATTAAACATGATTTAATTAATGACTAGGCTTAATTTAATGGCCGCAATTTTTTGTTGTTGTTGGCCATGTGCAATCGTGCCAGGGAATGATAACAAGTTGCCGAAATTATCGATAAAGCCTTTATCGAGGTGCTTTTGCTAGGGGGCCAGATATAATATATCTAGGTATTTTATAACTTTCCTTCATCCGCCTTTTCCCCTCCTTAGATTTATAAGGCTTCAAAACATTTTCGAACGTACAATTGACTGCGGGCATTTGGCAATATTGTGCTGTATAACATCAAATCAACCCTTATACTATAAAATACATCTATTTTAAAATGTTTTTTGAAACATAAAAAATCGTTTGACTGAGGATTGTACATTTCTCGTTAGGGATTGGAGTTGACTGACATTTATTTCGTATATTAACTGCTGTAATGTTATCCAATTTCAGAGAAATGCTTATATTCTAGTCATTTGCCAAATTTCAGCTAGATCAGATGTCGGGAAGTGCGTTAATTTACACTTCCAAGATTTGCATTAATTTATTCCCAAAACAGATGTGAAATTAAAATATATTTAAAAAAGGTAAATTTCAGGAGGTTAATATATGTTCTACATAATATGCCAATGTTATTCTGAACGAGGGAATTGTTGTCTTATCTTCATGGCTGAAGTCGGTATAGATAATATATCCAACGATTCGTACGAAAGTCGAGAAAAGTACAATCACACAAGGAAGTAGTTAGTAGGAAATGAGTTCATTCCGCGGTATTGTCCTACACAAAAGAAATGAGCCAAGTGGAAAATTTTACCAACAAAAAAATGCTAATCCGGGATAAGAAACAGTCTTTGACGTTGACAAATTGATAATGCGACCGTCAATCAAACTGTAAATAGCTTATACAATGTAAATTGAGACATTAACTCGTTTAGAGTTCAAAAAAGAAATAGATTGGTTGAAACGATGACATCACAACTCAAAGAATGTTACAGTTTTGTGTATAGGGAAATAGCAGGAGAGAGCAAGATGAATCAAATACTCGAGTCTGGTTATTTCAGATCTATACTTATTGGAGAGCGAGAAGAAAATGATATATTTAAAAATGTTTGTTTTATGACAAACAACAAGCAGATTCCGAACTGGGGGGGAGGGTATTTCATTTTTATAACAAAGCCAAGTTGACCCTTCGAGTTGACATATCTCGAAAATTCTTTATTCGAGTCTAGTCTACCATCAGAAGCGAGTGCACGCTTGTATAGCGCAGTTTGTATATATTATTTGTTACCTGCAACTTGAAAGGCGAGTATTACAAATAAGATCATAGATGGAGTCAGTTAATGAGACTCCAGCATAGACGTGTGACTCTTTACCGTCGTTTAATTATTTATAAATTTTTCATATTACAATATAGGGCCCTAGACAAAGCGTCCATGTTTAATAGATGTCATCATATACGGGGCTGAAGATTGAAAGATCTTTCGTCCATCGAAAGGAAAAAAGCGTGGTATTGTAGTACTGGATTCCAGTGCCTGATAATTCAGGCTTCGCAAACCAGCTTTCCCCTCATTAGAGAAAAGAATAAACAGACGTAGGTACTCATAGGTATGCTTACAATATACTAACTTTAACAGGCGATTAGAATAGAATAGAATAGAAAAACAGAATAGAAATTTCAGAAATAAAAATTTGTGCAAATTTAATGACGACAGTTCTCCCCGTTCGAGCATTTTTTCAGCTTGCAAACAAACAGATATCTGATTTTAAAAGTGAAAATTCTAATACCTGGTCGTTCTTCGACATTTTTTTTGGACTGAAAATATGTCAGGACCAAAATAGTAAAGATCAAAAGATGGACGCTTCAGAAATGGTAACCAAAATAATGTAAGCAATTCTCGGAAAAGTCGGTAATTATTATTACTTTTACTTGGGCATGGAGGCGTGTTTACCGGCCGCGGAAAATTTTATTTTGGCAAAGCTTCCCGGAACGCAGAACGCAGCTGCGGCACAAATAACTGCGTCATAAAGGAATCCCAACATGGGCGTGCTGGCAGAAAATATACTCGTTTGCGATGGGCTCCAGTCTTTGGAAGGAGGAATTCCAAAATCGGCGTAAAATATGTGGAAGTAGCACCTTCTATTACCATATATGATTAAACCACTTGAATTCTGACTCAGCTATCGCTTGTTTATGAGAATATTCTTAGGGCACAGTGTTTAGACAAAGGATTTTCATTTTTAATCTTAATATTGCACATTGCTGTTTAATGTAAAAAAATATTATAGATATGTACATAGCGGTGACCGGATAAATCATCTAAATGATAATTCATCACATCTTTAAAAAGTTATAGTGATGAAACAAAAACTTTATTAACTGGGTTAATTAAGTAGGTTAAGAGAGGTTAGGTTTAAATTTTATTTTTATTCATCGTTTCTAATGACTTTATATCACTTTTTATATACTTTTTTTTATTACTAATTGTCACTGTGTTGAGTTATCATGGAACCGTACAAAGCATGTAGGTAAGTTCAATGTGTAATTTTTACTATGCGTATATTTTAAAAAAAGTTATCACAAAGATATTTATCAAGAATGAGATCAGTATCGATTCTTTTTATTCATCGATTCAACACTAAGGACGGGTTGTTTCGGGGAATTTGAACAATTCATCAAATTTCAACGTTCATTTTCCAGTTCTGTGAAAGATTTTTTCAAGTTCTGTTTTTATTTCAGTTTTTTCAAGCAACTAGCCTATAATCATATAATAACAGAACTTGAATAGGATTTTCACAGAACCCGAAAATGAACGTTGAAATTTGATGAATTGTTCAAATTCTCCGAAACAACACGTCCTAAGGACGGGTAGTTTCACAGAATTTGAGGAATTCATCAAATTTCAAAGACGATATTCAAGTACTGCGGAGGTTCTATTCAAGTTCTGTTATTGTATCATTAAAGGACAGTTGATCACAAAACTTAAATAGTAACAGAACTTGAATATAACCATTACAGAACTTGAATATCAACTTTGATATTTGATGAAATGTTCAAATTCTGTGAAACAACCTGTCCTAAGTGCTAGGTACTACTACCCGGAATCGCCGAATTTAAAAAAATATTTTTAAATCCGAACAAACAAAATTGACATTCATGTTTTTTTGATAGTTGAATAATACATTCCAAAGCTTCATAGCTTATGCTGAAATGCAAACGCAAAATTTTCCAAAAATAATAAATAATACGTATAAATGGGTCATTATAATATGTATAACATACATACATAAAACTACGACCTTACGCAGAATAAATGAGACTCGTCTTCATAGCTAAGTAAATTTCACGCTTTTCCAACAAATTTATCGCGGAAAGAGATTTTTCCAAAGCCTTTTGTACCTGGTGAAACAACAACTTCCTAAGCTGTGCTTCCTGCAAAACGGCGAAGTTTACAATATTTCAGTTTATTACACTAATTATTTCTGTACAGTAAACATACTAATTTTAATACCTAACTTTTTTCGGCAATTAATACAAAATTAAATTTTCGTTTAAGAATAACGAAGTTTTAGGAAAATAAAAAAGACTTGAATGCCTCGGAGAGGAAAATCCCAGTAGGAAATACATAGATCACGATGCGAAACGGGAGTCGCTGAATTTTTCGCTGAAGATTTCGCTGAAGCGTTAAATTAAATGGAAAGTAGGAATTACGAAAAGATAAACTTTGCAATGCATGTAGGCAATTTAGAAGACTGATAAATTAAAAAGTTAAAAAAAGGTCTACTCGAATAAAAATGTTAAAGTCTCATTTGCCTTTTATTAAACACGAAGCCTTGGCCGCTTTTGGCATGAACGGCATACCTCGTGGAAAAAGCAACGGATTATACATAAATGCTTTTCGTCAAACTTTTTGGAATTATTATATGAGTGGAACCTCAGTGGATGGCGCAGTGATCTACTTCTGATTCCCGTAAAAAGGCTAATTATTTATTTATCTCATCTGGATCCACTGACGATGACTTTTTTTAAAGAAACACAAACCTGACACTATTTGAAAATCTCCTACTACCATCGTAATAAGCAGAATACGTTACTTGTGCAAGGATGGAGGGCTATCTGGCAGAGAATTGAACCCGCGACGCTTGCCTGGGAACTTGATTATTTCGATCGTTGATCGTTACAAAATGGTTTTGGCAAGGAAAAAATATACAAAATTTACTTTCAGCATCGTACTATTTCCCTAGTTATTAGTTTTCTGCTTCAAAAGTTTAAATTATGAGCTATGTACCTTTGAAATATACGTTTAACTGTGAAAAAAACTTAAAGAAAGTAATAAGATCTATGGTTTTTTCAAAATTTCCAATTAATGTTAAATCCGAAAAAAGATATCGTAAAAAAAGCGTAGAAACGCGGGTAACTAGTAAAATAGGACGCGAATTGTTATCGCCTTTACGTTGATTTGATAAAATGCCACTTGATCTGAAATGCCTACACTTTTTTCGCTAACTACAGCATCCACAAAAACCTAGAGAAAGCTATTCTCCTTTAATGGCTCGACGTTTGACAGAACGCCGGAGGCATTTCCATAATATAAAACATCACAATGGCCGACGGTAATTTTATAATCATTCGACGTTGATAAGTTCGCCTATGTTCGTTAATGCCTGCGATGCCACCGAATAAAATGAAGAGCCGTCAAGTCGATGTTAATAGAGGGAAGGAAGGAAGGAAGGGGATATTATGATTAACAATGGTTTTACGATGGAGAAAATATCGCTTTTAAAATACACCTCTAAATCGAACATTATTTTACGATCGATGAAATATGCTTTGCAGAATTCTCGAGATACCAAGTATGAGAAAATATTATGACCTTCGAAATAGGTATTTTGTACAAAATTATTTCTTTGTGTTAAAAAAATAGGCTTTTTAATGAGAATATCGCAAAAGAATTCTAAATGCCCGGTGCCAGCGGGACTATGGCATCCCATGAATGGGGTATACTGAGGCTGGAGGGCTTGGGAGAAGGAGCTGGGAAAGAGGAAGGTTGGAAATTACCTGGTTATTCAGATCTGCTAATCAAACATGGCTAAAGCTATATAGGAATGTGGGCGCTATAACGTTGGTATAAATGGTAGAAACAAAACGTATTGCACTGTTGAAAGACCGCCATCAAGTTACGAAACGTCGCTTGAAATGTCTTTAACCGTGTTTAGTGACCAGATCCCAGATCCCCAGATCTCCCTCCCTTTCTCAATCCCTTCAGCCTCACATCATATCCCAAATGAGGTTGGCATAGTCCCACTAGCTATAAGATAAGGAATAATGCCGACTAATTAAATCTCATAGTAATAGATAGACCGTTACAAATGATTTAACCGCTACGTCACAGGTACAGTATTTCTAATGCATTGGTTTACTTTCATTCTTCCTTTTAGAATTTCATTTATCACTGCCAGACAAAGGACTTAGGTATCGGAACTCTAGCGAGGACAGGTTTGCTGGCTTCGCGTTTTTTTGGGACTACTGTACCTATTCGAATATCCAATAACCTATTGGCTGTATTAACTTATTCTACGTATCGTGAGAGTGTAAGGCTGACATAATTAATAATTACAACACATGTAAAAGAATGTTAGAAAAAATAAACAAAAAAACCACAAATTGTTGAGGAGAAACGAGCGTTATTAAAATTGTGGTTAATTAATCAATTTATTGTTAGTAATAACAATAACTGACACCGAAGAAAAATGTTTTATGCTTAAGTCCGCTTTATAACAAAACAATGTTACATTATCAAGCCCTAACGTGCTAAGGTTGCATGCGAAGCAAACTCAAACTGCACTTAAACCAAAATGCGACAAAAGAAAATCGGGGCAAGTTGTGCAAGAATCCAAACTTTTAGGAAATCTGGTAATGGATGCGATCTCAAGTATTTAAAATATTTACAAGTGTGGGTAAGACGGTAAATACAGTATCTTCATCATTTCTACACAGGTTGATGCAGTAACAGTAACAATGCAAACATGGTGCAAATATAAATGTCAAATGAACATACTTACAATAAAAACTTGACATAATTTATAGTTTACACCCAAAAGCATGCACAATATAATTTTAGAACGGGGTACCCCCAGCAAGGACACATTCTTTTCGACATTTGTAAAAAATTAATTTTAAAAACCTGAAAAATTTAAATGGAATGAAAATTCTAAGCACAAAGTAGAGGAATATAAGAATAAGGAATTTATATCATCTACCATGGGATACACATGTCAAAGATATACTCACAGACACAAATATTTCCTTTAACGATTCTGTCAAAATATAACATCACAACTGCCATTCTACAAATAATTCAACACTCCTCGCACACCAACACTAAAACCAGTATCTAATTCCGACATACACCAGCACAAAATACGATCACAAAATCAAATCAGAATTAACTCCTTACTATACATCGCATATAAGCAATACAACGTATTACTAAGTAACCTGAAACTTCCAGCAACGAACAAAAAAACATTGGCAAGAGCTCTTAAAAGCTATTTCCTCAGCAGTTTTATTAATGAGTGACACATTCATTCTTTGGAACACCAAAAGAACTTCTGTGTTTATTTCTTTTAATGTATTTACGAAATATTTTCTATATAACTATGTTAAGTCTGTTGTATAGTCTATTTTAAAATCTATGTACACTGTCCATTAAACTCCCTTATAAATACGTTTTCTTATGTAAAAATAAGTATTTTTTATTTTATTAATGTTGTCATTCCCGAAATGAGTTTTTTTTAAACTTACTGGGAATAATATACTGTAAATATTATTGTTATAATTTTGTAATGTATTATCGCTAAATAAAAAAAATAAAAAGAGATCAATCTCCCAAGAAAATCCCGATTATATTACCAAAAAAATTACTAAGGTGTAGAAACAAGTTCACTAATTTAAAAAAACAATTGTTGCACCATACCGTAGAATACTGTTCTAGTATTCTCTATCTAAGTAATGTAGCTAGCTTAGCAAAAAAAAAACAGTACAGAGCAATGAGACAAATTTTTAATTGTAATAAATATAAATCAATACAAAAATGCTCAAGAAATTAGACATAGTGAGCCTTAAACGTATAATTTTCTATAAAGTTTCTCTGCAAAGTTTTGAACAATTTAATATCACCCTACAGACTACATTACAATAAAGACTTCCACACAAGTCAGAAAAAAAAACATCATACAAAAAAAAATAACACAGCAAAAATACAGAATTGTTCACTAGGTAAAGGAATCCAAATGTATGGCTTAGTTCCTAAAGAAATTAAAAAATAAGCAAATTCAAAGAATGTTAAAAAATATGTGTAGTAATTATTAGAGGTGTAAATGAAACTGTGAAAATGTACCGTTTTAAATGTATGTTTATATAAGATCACCAGAGATGTGCTTTATTTCAAATAAATCCATTTCAAATGGAAATGCAAAATGCAAAATGGGTATTTTCCATTTTGCATTTTAAATGCTTTTCTAAAAACTATTTTGCATTTTGCATTTTAAATGCTTTTCTCAATGCATTTTCCATTTAAAATGCTTTTTGAAACATTCTTCCTACTATCTCCACTCATCTTTTTTTCATGAGCCCCAAATATCAGTCGGTCCTCAACCTCGCTATGAGAGATAATTTACATTTGTCAAGTTGCTCCCTGGTAGGAATGCCCTGGCAATTGAGTGATACCATTACAAAAAATACTGATTCAAATACTGAACATGGCCATGACGCTGTAATATTAAATGTTAGATAGCAGTTTCTATGTTTTTACGTTGCCAACATTAGTCCCGCGAAAATTTTTTATGGTTTCATAATTTGTAGTCGTGGTGTTTTTGGATTTACCATCATGTACCTAATATTTTTGTTCTACATTGATGTCCATTATTAAATGACAAAATTGTTTAAAAATTCTACAATTATTTTAATTGTTTGATCTGAGAAACCATTTTGCATTTTCAATGCATTTTGAAAATAGGTATTTTGCATTTTGCATTTGAAATGCTTTTCTAAAAACCATTTTGCATTTTGCATTTTCAAATGGAAAAGTTTTTACCCATTTCCATTTTGCATTTCAAATGGTTTTGGGTACCCATTTTGCACATCTCTGAAGATCACACGAGTGGATCTATTTTAAGTGTAATAAAATAATAACACTACTTTCAGTAGCTGGACACACATGTAGAGAAAAATGGGACAAATAGTGCAAGATGTCAAACTTTCAGGAAATCTTGTGTGGTATGGTATGGATAACATTTCAAGTAGTTCAAATCTTTACTTTTATTGTGTGGGTAAACCGGTGAAAACAATGCATATACACAGCTTGTTGCAGTAACTGTAACAATGCAATAACACTAGAACACTATTTTCAGTAGCCGTACAATGAGGCAGAGTAGTCTGGTGTTGAATAAAATACTGCGCGCTCTACTTGTCTCGCGGATTACTAACTTTCCAACTACCATTCGCCAATGCCGAGGAACCGACCACCTTTCAGAGGGAAGCTATCTATTGACCCGAAAATACGTACAGCTGTATTTAAAATAGGGTTCTCACATACACATGCTGTTTTCTTTCTGTAACAAACAATAATTTGAAGTACGTTAGTACCTACATAACCTGCATACATGAAAAACTCATATAAAATAACAAACTGTGCTATATAATAAAAATTATCAACATTTTTCAAACGAATTGTTTCTTCACATACAACTATACTTACAACATATGTAGGTATACTGAAAATTAATACATATAAGAATAGACAAATAAGTACCCATAGACAAAAAAATTACAATAAGAGAAGGTTAGTTAGTTATTATTAAACAAAATAAAAAATAAATTAAAACAATAGAAACAAGGAGCAACCAAACTGTCTAAATAAAATAAAAAACACTATGAATATACAGGTATTAATGTAAACATACATTTAAGAGATTACTATTTAAAAGATGGTTATTGATAATTTTTGATTGACAAACAACAAAACAAATTTCTCAAATTTCATTTTATTTTTAATGAAAGACAAACATTTCCGTGACACAGAAATGCCACCACAGTAAGCGGAAAATGTTGCTTGTGTTGTGATGGAGGACTTAGCCAGCCGAGGAATTGAACATACTACGCCTGAGTGGGACCTAAACGCAATGCAACTCTGCCACCAACCGGTCGAATAATCAGTTATATAATTATTTGAATCCCAATGTATTTTTATGTAAACCCTTTAGTTATGTCGATATAATGATATGTTTCTAAAATGTGGTTGGCAAATTCAATATAATTATAAATCATTCAAACACCGTAATAATAATAATTAACATAATAGGGGCATGAGTCTAGAATGGTAGTTGCAAAAATTACAAAAATTGTAATTTAAAGAAAAAAAAATTTAGATGTCCTTAATCTAGTATTAAAATTTATAGAAATCTTACTGTTGGATAAAGTAACACTATGCCTATAAATATATTATCTATGCCTAAGATTGTCAGTAAGAATGGTTTATTAAACTCAACACAATTATAATCGTGTTCTTATTACACCAAAATATAACATTTACCTTTATAAAAAAAGTTGCAATAGTCACAAATTAATTTACAGACCCCCGATTTGTTTTAAATGGTTCCATGATAACTCAACACAGTGACAATTCAACACACTTTTAAAAAGTGATATAAAGGCATTAGAAACGATGAAAAAAAATAAAATTTCAACCTAACCTAACCTACTTAACAAAGTGTTTGTTTCATCACTTTCCATGACTTTATATAACTTTTTAAAGATGTGATGAATTATCATTGTAATGATTTATCCGGTCACCGTTTTAAATATTATCATCCCGTTCCTTGTTATATACAATATTTTTAATTTGTTATTAGTGTCAAAAGCTAGTTGGATAGTAATTGCGATGTTTCGATTACAAAATTTGAAGTAGGTATAATTATTAAAAAAAGCATAATACATCTCGTACATCTGAATTTAATACTATTTTGGTTTTCATGGTTAATATTATTTATTTGTTGGCCACACAGAGCATTTCTTTTCTTACCTCGCTAATTCTACATGAAGTAAGGTTTCTTCAGATATTGAATCAATTCACTGTGCACAGAATGGTAATTTTTGGCCTAAATTGGATCTTTTTAAACACTCAACTCAGACACAATGAGGGAAGGCGTAACATTCCCTGTTTCTTTTATTTTCTTACGTACTAATTATTTAAGTTATAATTTGTTTACGTACGTCCGGATTAAAAATGCTTAGAACTTTAGCAATATTTACTGTATGCTATTTGTTTCGCACCATTTAATTTGACAGTTGCCGCAAAAAATGTACAACAACCATTACCAAAGTTTTTCAGCCAGAGACAGACGGTGGAAAATACAGCATAGAGTGTTAATATGGGTGACCGAGCAGGCGACACCCATATACTTATATTAGAAAAATAGTAACAAAATACAAGTAGTAACTTCGCTAATTACAGACATTGCAGATTTAATCTAAAAGTTTGAATCAATTTAAAATTTCCACTAAACAATGGATATTCAATAAACATCATACAATAACCAGTGAACTCACCCAATTCTAGCGAATATAATTTATTATATAAAAAAATGACCTGCGTATGTTCTGGTGCTTGCAAAACTCGAAAAGTAGTCGACCGATATCGCGAAAATTTTCTTATTAGTGCCAAGAGTATTTAGAGAGTAGTTTGAAAGGTAGATGAAGTCAGGGACGCCTGAGGAATACTTAACGCAAACATCTCTGCACCTGAATGAGATACGGAATTGAATTAAAGTCGACGAAATTTAGTTTCTTAAAAGTAACATTGTGGTATACAGTAGCGAATGGTGGAACAAGTCGGAAACGTTCGAGAAAGATATTAGCAATAGCGAAGCATTGCATTAGTTTCACATAAAATTATTTTACGTAATGTTGTGTTGTACCTAAAAATAAATTAATGGTTTTATGGGAACACATGTGTTATATGTATAGATAAACCATAGACAGCGTATGAATTAATTTTGCTCAATACAGGATCGCATAATGACTGGTGCTGGTGAGCAGAGATGTGCTTTATTTCAAATAAATCCATTTCAAATGGAAATGCAAAATGCAAAATGGGTATTTTCCATTTTGCATTTGAAATGCTTTTCTAAAAACCATTTTGCATTTTGCATTTTAAATGCATTTCTCAATGCATTTTCCATTTTAAATGCTTTTTTGCAACATTCTTCCTACTATCTCCACTCATCTTTTTTTCATAAGCCACAAATATCAGCCGGTCCTCAACCTCGCTATGAGAGATAATTTACATCATGTAATATGTTTGATAATTGAGAAATAATTTATCATCATGTAATATGTTTGTTCTACATTGATGTCCATTATTAAATGACAAAATTGTTTAAAAATTCTATAATTATTTTAATTGTTTGACCTGAGAAACCATTTTGCATTTTCAATGCATTTTGAAAATAGGTATTTTGCATTTTGCATTTGAAATGCTTTTCTAAAAACCATTTTGCATTTTCAAATGGAAAAATTTTGACCCATTTCCATTTTTCATTTCAAATGGTTTTGGGTACCCATTTTGCACATCTCTGCTGGTGAGGCAGGTTATATTCAACTTAAAAATACCTACTATTATTGTCTCTTTATTACTGTGCCATTACAATTTACCAATTTATTCTATTATTATTCTTACATAATATCTAATGATACCTTAAATAGTATCTATGTTTATAATCCTATTATGTCTTTGATGATAAATAATAGTTAAAATAAAATAATTAAAATCAATCCCTGCGTCCAAATCTATTTATAACGCACTATTTATAAAATGATTTCCAGGCTGATTGTATTGCTTACATAGAATATGAATCAATGGAAAAAAAACGTTATCGAAATGTTTTGTAAAATAAATCCTATTCCACAACTCTAATAGATTAACGAAATGACAATATGATGTAACGAGCTTTCCCCACCTTGTTACCTTGTGGCTTACAATTTCAGGGGAAACGGAGCGGATAAACGATCAACGAGTTTTCAAAAATGATCTAACGTTATGTAATACAAATACAAAGTATGTAAATTAGAGCTTCCATTGTAGTATGGTGTGATATCGTACTTCGGAGACTAAATAGCTAAATAGAACGTGTATCTAGGAAAAAACCAAACTAAAAGGCCGGCGTGATCTTTATAAAAACAAAAAAACAGAAAAATAAATTCAATAAAATCATTCATTGAAAGTATCTTTTAATTCTTTTTTATAAAGTAATTCCATAACACGCCTATTATTTTTATCTCGTTCTTAAAAATTTTTCGGCATTCAACATTTTGTAAATTTACTAAAGAAATATATTTTTTCCGATACTTACACAACATAATAATGTTTTTAAGTTGCCAACTTATTAACAATGTAACTAAACATTTTATTAAATTGAAACAAATTTTTTAAGGTTTACAATGTTTTTGTTACTATCTTCAATGTGCTAATACAACATCTAACTTAAATCTTTAAGGGATGATTACGTTGCGCAGTCTATGCATTTTTATCAGCTTTATTTGGCATCTTCCATCTAGATTTGCGGTTTGGATTGTTTTTTTCAGTGGCATTCTGGGAAAATAGTATAGTCATGCGAATTTTTCCTATTTAAGGCGATGCCATACGTAGTAATGCAAAATCATGTGTTTTTGGTTTGAAAATTTGGTCGCCTAGAAATGTTTCAGATGCTTTAATTAAATACTGCGAGTAGAATACATCTTGGTCTTTGAAATAATCGAATATTTTTTAGATAAGTCTTTTTATAAGCCCAGAAAAAAATAATGTATAAGGCCTATGAAAACTGCTTTAAAGTTCAAAATCTCCTACTTACGAACCCATTTTGGTTATGATTTTATTGTATAATGTGGCAAATTAAGTTATTTATAAAATGATCGAAAAAGAAAAAATTTATCCCTCAACATATACAAAATAAAATAAAAGGCACTTATTGGCCATGTTTTTTTCTTGCATAAATCAAAACAGGCGGATGGTGTTAAGCGGGAATTTAAACGTTATCGCCATCTACGTAAGGGTTGTTATTGATAGCGGCTCAATTTAAAATATTACACGACGTAAGTGCATCACCTCAAGGGATTCTACACGCAAAGCTTTTCGAAGAGTGTTTCTTCTATTTCGGTCCCATATTAAGATTTCCACAACCATTTTCAAAAATCTGATTTCGGAATTCTGGATAGTATTTCACTCTTTCGTTGATCATCCCACAATACTTTAGAATTGATGGATATCCGAATGAGGAATCCCGTATCTACTTCAAGTGGATATCAAAATTGCACTATTGTGCTGCATCCTGTAGAGTTGTATAATCTTGAACATATTCATGGAAGTGAGGGGATTGAACAAGGATAAATGGAGCGGCAAAGGTTTCGTAAGCCACGCCGCTTCACCGGGCACTCCCAGATGTGTTTGACGAACATTATTATCATATAACTGCGATACTAATAATAAAAATGGATTACTACTAATAACAACAATAATAAATTGATAATTCCAATAATTTTTTCGACGAAATCTCTAAAACGCAAGCGCATTGCATAAGCACCTACATTTTTCAAAATTATATGAAATTTTAACTTTAACTGAATCTGTTTTTTTTTATGTGACACCTCACAACAGCGCTTCTATCTGTACAGTGTAAAGGCAGGGGAGCTATAGAACCACCTGGTTGGGCAGCGTTGTGAGGCGGATTAAGGTAGGGACTGTAGGAAGGGCTTTATTAATGCCGTTCTTGAAGAGGCCCGGATTATATAAAGGAGAAACAAAAGATGCTGAAAACGGTAGCTCGTTCCACATACATAAATGAAGATAAGAAATTCGTCCCATAAGTAACCTAATACGAGGAAAACACTGGACGTCACGCAATAACATTATTATTTGAAATCGAATCTATAACGATTATTATTTAAAGCTGCTTAAACCAGTGGCGGCGGTTTGTGACACTTCTTTTGTTTATGGAAAAACTAATACAGGCTTTTCCAATAAGAGGTGTTATTTTGATATTCAATCGTAAAAGATCAATGGTTTAGTTGCTTGTGTGGCACGTAGCACCGTGTTGTTGAAAGTAAACGTTGACCAGATCAATACCATCCAATTCCGGCCATAAAAAATCATTAATCATCTCTCGATAGCGCAATCCATTCACCGTAACTGTTGCTCCAGCCTCATTTTCGAAAAAGTAAGGTCCAATGACTCCGTCGGACCATAAACAGCACCAAACAGTCACACGTTGAAGATAGAGAGGCTTTTCAACAATAACTCTTGGGTTTTCCGAGCCCCAGATGCGACAATTTTGGTTGTTGACGAAGCCACCGAGGTGGAAATGGGCCTCATCACTCAAGATGATTTGCATTTGATTCACTCAAGTGAATTTTAATAATTTCAATGCGTTGTTGAAGCGTGTATCGTTCCATTTTTATTAATGGCGTAGTTTCTACTTATCAAACGTCAAAAAATGACAGCTTCAAAAGTAGCATCTACCGAAATAGCGGGCTATTCAAAATAACACCTCTTATTGGAAAACCCTGTATAACAGATATTTAGTTTGTTTGAATAATTTCCGATATCTTATGCAAAATAACATACCTATATAATATAGGCCTACCAGTACGGGAAAGTAAACACTAACCGTCCCGGGTTAAAATTAACAAATTGTATGTCGGTACAAATATTGAATGACCTTTATTACAGAAATGTTTAGAATATTGCCGAGACAAGCATCGTAAATGAACTCGTTGATAAGAAAAGCGACCTACGGAATATGGGGTTCCACAAACACGGCTATGCGAAGTATTTTTGACCGCATAAAATCAATAACTTAGACCGTAAACTGCCTCATGCGGAGCTCAACCCAAATTGTATTAATTCAAGAGACGTCCTACCCTAATAACAATACGTAAGGGTTGTATAATATTTGAAAAGCAACTCGACAAAACCACTTAAGCGCTTCTGTTCCGCAGTGTTATGGCACAGCCCTGGGGAGCTAGGGAGGCATCGCCGGCGGTATGGAATACCGATCAATCATTAATTGCCTGTGAAAGCTTCGCATTTACTAAAATCACTGTTCGGTGATTTGTTAATAGCGATTAAAAATTTATCGGTGAGGTGAAAAAATGGGAAAACATTTTTGTTCCAATAAACTTTTTGATCACAGGCAGGTTGGTAGTTGGTTCGCTTAGCGTTATTGGAAAAATGCCGAAGTTTTATATAACGTGTCAATAAAGAACCTAACAAAAAAATATACCTATAAGAATACCCCCCGCACATTACACCGCCGCATTTTAAATTTCTACCGATTAATAACATATTTATCTTGAACACTTTAAGTTAACAATTCTTTAAAAAAATATGTTGTTTTTACAATTTAGCAGTTTAATCTGTAGAGCCGTAGTATAAGCCGTAGCCGTAGTATAATATGAAATTCCCTCGGTGGAAAAAAAATCACAAAGTGTGCTCTTAAAATTATAAAAAGACATTTTGTTCCGTTATTTAACAACATGTTATAAGGTGTGAAATCTGTGTAATCTTTAAATACAAATTAGGCATTTGTCGAGAGATTTTTACTCTGTTATCGAGTCGTGTCTTATTAAATACTCGTATTTAATTTTTTTTTCTTTATTATTATCGTTTTTTATATTAGCGCGCTCCCTCTAACATTCGTATTTACATATCTCCCTTTCAAACCATATTCTTCTTCTTTTGAACGCTTATTACGGGGTTCGTAAAATTCGAACGCGCACTCCTTACGCGAATAAAATCCGGTTTATGCAAAGAAAACATAGACAAATAATTTTTTTATTTTTATGTTCACATAGTTAAGGAACCTACGTGCACATAAAACCACATCCTTAAAAGTGTGCGTAAGAGAATATTTTAGGTTCAAAGCATTTATTTATAGCCCCGATACTTTATTTTTTTCTAAGCTTATAATAAAAAAACTTACCAAAAGAGGCCCGGTGAAGTCAAAGGCCAAGACGTGTTCAATTCGCAGAATTTAATTAAAGAATCTCAGTATAATATTTTTAGGCGATCAAATTTATAAACGACAAATTTGTGTTCGAACGTAAATAAGACGTTTGTAATTTAAATTTAAGCCCATCAAAATATTTTAATTTTTTTGAATTTTTTTTTTAATAATAACTAGTTATTATTACATCCTGATGAAGCTGGGTTTAAGCGAAACCGGTCGATGTGTAAAATAATAAATATTCGTGGTTAAATACAAAGTTTTGTTTTATTTTAAAAAATATAATGTCTAACCACAAAGTAATTGCTTCTTATGAAAAAAAATCTGTTTATTTTATATTTCATCTTATTTACATAGCAGGTAGAGCAATACATAATACATTTTAAATAATTGCCTTTGACTCACAAATAATTGCCAATGTTGCTAAAATCATGATTTATAATTTAAAACACAAATAGATATGAAAAATTTGGCCTGAAATCCAAAAAAAAAATTTGTAAAAAAAAGGTCACGCAGTCGTCCCCATTTCCTATTCTGTAAAAAGGTAGCTCTTTTAAATGCGTTTGTTTTATCGGTTTCTATTAGAAAGTTTATGAAAGTGCGCAGTTCACGCATAGTTAACTAACTTAATTTTATTGCGACCCTTAAAACACAACAACAAAATAAATATTCATAATTTTTCAGATAAAGTATCACGCCATTCAACCTAGTTTTCATAAATAATTTTGGGATAAACTAGTTTAAATAAAACAATGAACAAAAGCTTTGCATTGCATTTAAGTAGCACGACATTTCACATTCACGCTATTTTAAGGCGGTCCTGAATATAAACTTTTACCAAGAATTTATAAACTTGCCAGAGATTTCTATACAAAAAATTATCTTACCGATGTTATTAAAATTACTAGCCAACAAAATAATGTATTATTATAGTAGGTATCTAGCTAATAATTCACCACTAATAGTTTTTTTTTGGCATTTCGTAAGTTTTAACAACCTTTTATCAAATTATTGAGTGGGTATAATGGAACCGCAGAGATAGCGTCTTGTCTATTTATTGACAGATTTGATTTATTTGTTTATTAGTACAACTACTTTTAAAAACAGAACAAGACATATTTACAAAAAAAGGATTACAAACAACTATACAGTGTAAACATACTAATATGATAACTAAATTTTATAAATAAAATTTACCATCTGGCTATAACTGTATAAAAATGTTAACTAATAACGCCGTGGTAGTAAGTCATATTATAGCGGTATTGTGTAAATACCCACTGGGTCATAAGAATATGTATAGTTTTAAGTCATTGGTTAGTTGAAAATCACTCGTCATTAATCTATTATGATAATACTAGCTATGAAACTTAGTTATAAGCCAAAAGTAATAAGTTATAAGTCAAAGTGATGAGGATTAAATTAAATGCAATTAAGTTGTTAAGCGCCCTTGAGGTGATTTTCTCACGAAAACGGCACTATACATCTTCATTATTTTCAAAATTTTTAAATTTTTTTTTAAAGTTCTTTCGGTGATATTAAAAATATGATTTACTTCGGCATATTGGTTACCTAAGCTGTATATGCGTTATAAAATGGAGTTTATAAACGAATCGGTATTGACATTATTGTTGCAGTAAAAGATAGTTTTATTTCGTGCGACTCCATTAGGCTGGCCGCATACATACGTTTTCCGTATTCGATTTCCGAATTCGTTTTCCGTATTCGGAATTCCGTGAGACTAGCGCAAACGTTCGTTTTTCTTCATTCGGAATGTATAAACGTCAGTACCAGTGTTGCCAACAAGGGCGATATATCGCCATTTAGGCTACTCAGAGCGAGAATCGGCGCCGAAAAAATCTAAAAGGCGACTGGTCGCCAATTAAGCTACTTCAAAAACATCAATTTTAAACATGTCCCGAAATTTTATTTTTCTGGGGACAAATTTTATATTTTCTTGAAATTCTCTAGCCACCCCCACGAAATTTTTATTTTCACGTAAAAACATTAATTTTAAACATGTCCCACCTAACAGCAAATTCGGCTACTTTACGCTACCTTATGTATGAGAAACGGCGATATTAGGTCAAGATCCGTTGGCAACACTGAATTCCTGAACGCAAATTTCCGTACGTTTGCGTCGGCACAAACAAACTGTATGCAATAGCTGCGTTCCGCATGACGTCATTAGGTTTTTTCCATTCGGTTTCTCCGAACGCGCCGGCTCGCATTCGGAACGTGCGTAAGGAATTTGTTCCGTTCGGAACTAAAACGAACGTGTGCGGCAGTTAATGTATTTTCTACTGATTCCGTGCATTCGGATGTCCGAATACGGAGAACGAATTCGGAAATCGAATACGAAAAACGTATGTATGCGGCCAGCCTTAGGAACATGAAATGAAATCGATTGCAATAATGCACGGCTGTCAAAAGGGAAATTAATAATTTTAAAAAGAATAATGACATCGGATACCAATCTTCTGTCAGAGAACTTTATTAATTTTAGATTTTTCATTCGACATTTATACGATTATATTCAGAAAATAAATGAACCTTATAATATGATGATCAAATAGGCGAGTTACACTCGATTTGGCTCCGGACATTAGTCATTAGAAACATTAGTACACAAAAATTAAATATATTTAAATAAATATATACAAAGTAGATATATTACAAAAGTTTTTGAAATTCTTATTATGAAACTGAGCATTTTCATTGCTTTGTTCGTAATAATAATTACATGAGACAAAAAACAAACTATAATCAAAGAATATCCCATAATCATTTACTGAAATGAGTTGAGTATCATTAAGTGAGTAGTGATATACAAGTAAGATCTTGTTTTTGGTTTTATAAAATCTAATAGTTAGACATTTACTTACTGGCAATTTATTGGTGATACACCAATACAGGAATTGCTGGGTACTTCACGACGGGAATAAAAAGCTGTGCGAATACAATGAGGCGTGTTTTTGGTGCTTCAGATATCACAAATATTTGTTTTCTGCCTTATAGTTAAGATGCCGAAGGATCGTTAAAAATCCTTTTGACTGCAGAGCCATAAAGCGCCAATAATATTTCGAAACATAACCGAAGTTCCCTGGAGCGTTTCAGTGATAAAGATAACCTTTTCGTTCGAATGAACCCCGAAGCTTTTCATTCTACTCGGCGGTTTTACATGTGGTCATATTCTGCCCTGAGCGGGACCGGGGATGGGGAGTTGCCAATCCGCCCATCCAGGGGCGGCCCGCCCACGCCATACACTTACTACTTACCCACCCACTGGTCTAGGGGTAGGTAACAATGGAACGAGAAATCCATGTGTTACGCGAGCTAATGAACATCAGAATAACACGTTAATCTAGGTTTAAGCGAGCTTCTGAAAAACTGCGGAATATCTGTGGAGCGCGTAAAAATAGTGTAACTGAAAATCTGTAGAAAGCGTAAAAATACAGCGTTATGGTACTGTTATAGTTACTGAAAATATGAGGAACTGGTAAAACTAGTGTTTAGCAAATAAATCTGTAATGTGCAAATAAAATTTAAAGTGAGTTAAACAAAGTTCTCAATTATCCAAAACCAAGGCAACACAAAGTTGCGGAGAAGTTAAAATGATAAATCAATACATACAGTAATTTACATTTTTGATGTAATCAATAATATCAAACAATAAAATGTAAAGATTACTTGGTTTGACAAAACAATGAATAATACACAATAAATTGGGGATTTTTTGAAAATAACTGTACACCGTGTTCCGTGTTCGTACCACGAAACTTTTTTTTGAAAAAGTGATAAATTTCTTATTTTCACACCTTTATAATTATTACTTTTTTCGCTGACGTCCGGCTGTTCTATTTAAGATTTGAAATGTGAGGGAGGTCATTTTGTTATCCGAATTGGTGCAGTACTCGTAAAGCAAAGCAACGATTACACTCAAAGATATTACAATGCAAGATTACACTAGACAATTTTTATTACAATTTATTTTGGTAATAATTTTTTTGTTCACATACCTTTATTTACGTTACGTTACGCTTGTAAAGTTTTTTTCTTTCACCCCCAAACTTTCACGGTATGAGCGTGGAACACGGTATATAATAAATACAATATACGCTTTTGCTATCACATACATAAGTATTATGCAAGCAAGTCACAAAGACTACTGGCATAAGAGGAATTTTATGAACTTCGAATAAAAAATATATAAACTTTTAAAAAAATGTTTGTGTTTCCCTCCGTTACGTAGACCCAACACCCACATTTTATACAGGGCCGTCTCACAAGGTCACGAGGAATAACGCTGAAAAAGTCTCAAATATTTCATTTGACATTTCAACTAGGTACATAATATAAAAAGACTGAACACATAGAAACTTCTTAGTTGTTCGCGGAATCACGCCATCCCTAGTGACCTAGGGGAAGGTTATATTAATTATATAATGACACTGTTATAATCAGAAAGCAGAACTAAGTTCATTAAAGCCAACTGTTCGCAATAAGGACAAATTTAGACAAATTGAGTGCTATAGTTGAACTCACGAATATATCAAATAAATGCGAAATAATAAATACATAATGCATATATTGCTATGGAGATGAAACTAGTTTCTTCCTGGAGTCTTAAGGAAGAGACTTTGTTTTTAGTTACCGCGGTAGTTACCAGTATACCTCTCAGCATCTGAATTTCTTTTATTCTTCGAGTTTGAAAACCCAAAACATGCGTACAAATTCATGTTTTAAGTATTTCAAAATGACGTTACACTTCACATAATTATCTGAATGATAATATAATCCATCAGCTGTGCAGAGGAAATAGTGTTAAGCATTATTTTCCGACGCCAAGACAAGACAACACTTAAATAGGTGATACGTCTTAAGATCGTATTACACTAGTATAATAACTATAAATATACACAACTGTCAGCAGTACGAATGTAAAAATTGCAAGTGCGCCCCATTTGGCAGCAATCTCTGGTCTAGAGCTCCAGAATACCTGAAAAATCTTTTGACTGTGCAGAAACGGGAGGTCCGTTTATTACATTCCCCTATCTTAATAAACGGAATACAATCTTTGGAGCACATGCGTCAGGTAGTTGTGCTGTCCTTGTTCTACTGGTATTACAATGGAGAATGCTCCGAGGAACTAGCGTAATTCATCCCTTCGGCACCGGTGCATAACACGCAAAACGCGCGCCCAACGGGTTACACGGTTGATATTTGTCACATGAGAACCGGTCGCTTCTACGACTTGTTCTCGAGGCTCGGCTGTCGAAAGATTTACCGGCCTCTAGGTATAAGAGGGAGGAAACCCAAAGGCCCTTCCCACTCCTTCCCCTTCTCTAAATATGACAGGCCCTGAGGGAAATTATTTTCCTCGGGGACTACTGTTTGAAATTAATGTAAAAAAATTCATAATCATGGAAATAAAGCAATAAACAGAGGAAAGTATGTATTTTGTCCCTTAGATTTTATTAAATTAATACAGATATTGATTCTCATTAAAAGTTAAAGGTTCGTTTTTTTAAATAACATTTACTTCCTACTTCTAAGATTCAAGTTGCCCACAGAAAACATATTTTACAATTATGTATTTCAGTTTTCATCTATTTGAATTCCTGGTTTTCCCGGTCTAAAGTCACTCTACAAATATAAGGTTGTAAGATGAATGAACATTAATTATAATTTTCTCAATTGTCACATGTACTTCAAATCATGATCAGGAAATAAGAACTGCTGGTTACATTATGTATTTCTTTAGATCGATCAATTCAAATATTCTGCACAATTCAGATTTTAGAATAGAGAACTTTTGTGAATGAACTGGAATACAAATGTCCAGATTTAAAATGCAGAGTGGCCATTTAAATAGATACATAAACATACCGGAAGAATTATAACAAAAGCCGTATAGAATAAAACAATAAATCACAGGGAAAAATAATGTTGGTGGCCTTTAACCGAGAAAAGGTTGAACAGAGGCCACGGGATAAAAACTAGAACAACCTTAAAAAGGTTCAAAATACTTGTGCACGAACCTGCTAAATAGATATTTTTGCGCAGAATTTTACTACTATATAGATGGTAAAAATATAATGATTTTCGTCGTCGCGTTAAAACATTCCTTTTTTACTAAAAGTTTAACATGAAACCTATAAATTCATCCGGTAAGGGCTCGAAATCCTGTTTTAACAGGAATTCGAATATTTTTAATAAATTAGCAATTGTTTTCTCCGTGTGTGTGGACACTCTTTGTGTGGAAACGAAGGAGTGAACCTGGTTCTTGAAGAGACTAATGTTGTAAGAGGGAATTCAACAAATCCCACGATACATTTTGTAAAAAATGGAGTGACAAATGTTCAGCTTTGCATATGAAAACTCTCGATACCGATATGTTTTAACAAAACCACACATAACTTTTTTTATTGTAAATTGACTATTTTAATCAAAAAGAGAATTATGACAAACATTTATTATATATACTAGATACGATATACATAAAAGAATTCGGCAGCGAATTGGTCTAAAAATTGGAATGGGTTTCCCGGTGTTAAATTAGAATAATTATATTACCAGGTCTGCGAGTAATCTATGGTAACAAACCTTTGAAAAATGGATTTGTATCTGTGGTTTTGAATAACGATAAACGAGAATAACGAGCTTTTTGATATTACGACAGCGACTCGTAGATAGCAATAGTTTACATCAGTAGATATAGTAGATAATATTTTTTAAATAAATGAAGTGGACTTTTGTAGCGATTTGCAGACGAGCGAGGGGACATATTATCCTTGTTATTACGACACCACTGCAAGATTCGATAAAGCGTGGTCTCAGAAGTAGGTATCAAGCTTGCAACTCGCTAGGGAACTTAGATTATGGAGAACGGAGACCGAGTCGCCTGAAGAGAGAGTAAATCCCTTTAGTAGCAGGAATAGCGGCCACTTTTCAGTAATATTAGGGAGTGTGCGTGCGCAGATATCAAATCAGTGAAACATAACGAATAGTCTGAATTCTCGACATATCAATTTTGAAAATGCAAATTAAAATAATTCTCTGTTAAAAATATTTTATAAAGATGTACTTTATCCAATTTTGTCTGAATTCTCCAAACAAACACTTTCAATTGTGAAAAAGATGACACATAAATTCAAAGAAAATTCGAGTTACTGTTGTTTTTTTTTTCAAGTATATTTTATTTAGCTATAAAATTTTACGTTTTACACTTAATGTATATCTATTCTAAAACTACATTGAGACATAATCCACGAAAAACGGCAAGACTTTTATAGCTTCATTATTAAAATTTACACGGAGTTCATTCAACATTTTAAGGCTGGCCGCATACATACGTTTTCCGTATTCGATTTCCGAATTCGTTTTCCGTATTCGGAATTCCGTGAGACTAGCGCAAACGTTCGTTTTTCTTCATTCGGAATGTATAAACGTCAGTACCAGTGTTGCCAACAAGGGCGATATATCGCCATTTAGGCTACTCAGAGCGAGAATCGGCGCCGAAAAAATCTAAAAGGCGACTGGTCGCCAATTAAGCTACTTCAAAAACATCAATTTTAAACATGTCCCGAAATTCTCTAGCCACCCCCCCCCCCCATGAAATTTATTTTTCTGGGGACAAATTTTATATTTTCTTTAAATTCTCTAGCCACCCCCCCCATGAATTTTTTTTATTTTCTGGGGACAAATTTTATTTTTTTTTAAATTCTCTAGCCACCCCCCCCCACGAAATTTTTATTTTCACGTAAAAACATCAATTTTAAACATGTCCCACCTAACAGCAAATTCGGCTACTTTACGCTACCTTATGTATGAGAAACGGCGATATTAGGTCAAGATCCGTTGGCAACACTGAATAACTGAACAGAAATTTCCGAACGTTTGCGTCGGCACAAACAAACTGTATGCAATAGCTGCGTTCCGCATGACGTCATTAGGTTTTTTCCATTCGGTTTCTCCGAACGCGCCGGCTCGCATTCGGAACGTGCGTAAGGAATTTATTCCGTTCGGAACTAAAACGAACGTGTGCGGCAGTTAATGTATTTTCTACTGATTCCGTGCATTCGGATGTCCGAATACGGAAAACGAATTCGGAAATCGAATACGGAAAACGTATGTATGCGGCCAGCCTTAAACCTTTATAATAATATTGGTTTTTGTTGCCGATAAATTTAAATTAGTTATAGAGTTCATTGCACCGAAGTAAAAAACACACAACCGAAATTAGTATTTTCAATTTGCAAAGTCACCGAGTCCAGTAACAGATAATCGTATAATCTTAGTTTCCGATATTGTAAAACGAGAACATCGCGTTGAAAAGTTTCTGTCCACAATTTATATCCTCGGCATGCTCCAGTTTTACGATTTATTGTTCGCGCCTAGCTTTTACAACTTCTCACCTACACCATTTCTCTTTTTCGGAAAACGATTCATAGGAAAAGAACAAGCATCCAAAGAGTCGGTGTGTTGTCCCAAAACGGCATTATGTTTCTATTGTTTCAAAAATATCGAGAACGCACAAAATCGACTGTGGGCGGTTCGGTAACGCTCTGAAGTACGTTTAATTAAGCATTCTTTTCAGATATTAATTTACTGAAGTGAGTGGGATTATAAAAAAAATTAAACATATTGTTATGTACCCAACAAAACGTTATTATTCCACGTTTGTTTCTACCTTATTATACAGGACTTTCGGTTGCGGTTCACATCGTCGAAAAAGTTAAATGGACATTTAACGAGTGCAATTGCGATACTAAAATAAGTGATAAAAGAATTTGATAGCGACGGAAATATTTTTCCATCCGTTGCACTGCATCGGGTTTTAATATCGGGCAATAAAAGATCTTTCGTTTGAAGGTGGTTATTTTTTCATTGAGCATTAAAAACGCTGTTTCGCTTATAATACATTGGAATAAAATGCTTTCATATTACCTTAGAGATACTTAAAACAGCAGGAGCAATAGCATCAAGCAAGGCTTTAGATATTACAATGGTTTTAGAGAAAAAATAAACATTCCATTCTTAATTTCTTTGCAACGAGTTCAGTTTAATTGTGTCATCCTTAAACGCAAGTGCCCAAATATATATATTATAATATTATAACTGGAGTATTTCTGTAAACAGAAAGACCACCGATACAGCTTTTGGATCGCAGAGGTAAAATGTAACTTAATTTAATGTCTTAACGTTTTATGCCAACAAATCCCCCGATAATCTTGAGTTTTCACAAAAGAGATTTCGAGCATTTTCTTGTAGGTGGTCTATTTTTTAATCCAAAAGTGTGCATACCGAAATATTTGTAATAATTGAGTACATTGACACGAGATTCTTTATATGAAGGGAAAAGATTTGTATGCGGTGCCATCTTACGTAATGAATTCAGTTGATTGCGTGTTGACACGGTAAATATGGAGAACGTGTGTCTCTGTACCTGTATATGTGTGTGATGGGGGCTTATGAATATTACGACGACTAGAAAAAACAGAATCGTTGTTGACAGTAAAGTGTCACCGTCCATGAATTACCAGGCGAGGCGAGAAGCCTCGCTCCGCAGCGTGTTCCCGCGGGCGTGACCCGCTCCTCCCCGTTCAACCACAGCCACACTTCTGTCGCCCTGGTACTGGTACGGGCAGACGAGTAGAAGAGAAGAGAAACCAACTCACCTGAAACAACAAGAACACCATTGTTAGTAAAGCACAATTCAAATATTGTAATAACTACTCGCATTGACAAGACATGCGGCGCGGACAGCCCAGCGTGTTACCTTTTCAAATTATTGTTATTGATGGTAGACACACTAGAAACAGGTCTTCAAATTTTCATGCAAGGCTCCTCCTATAAGCGAGAGTTGAGTTTAACCAAGCATTAGGTACGTGGATTATTTAAAATAATAGGAAGAACGATCCAGATTATCTGTAATGTACTTTACAACCAGTTCGCACAAGATATACAAATAAAAATACTGATTAAATATATTTTCGAGAATTGTCTGGAAAATTATTTTTTTCATGTGCATACTGCATTTAACTCAACCGTTCCCGGTTCATTTATAATATTATTCTTTACTGCTAATGACTAATGATGTTGAATTCCAGATTCAGATACGTACATTGTGGTTATTCTCAAAAGCGCCCACGTTTTGACACATTGTAAGCACGTAGGCAAGTCATAACGCTTATTGCTTTCGTGCGCATGTTAATCTTGGATAGATTACTTACAAATAACGTATACACTTTTTGAATAATTTCTTCAAAACGATGAAAGTGCTGGTATAAGCACATCTAATTATTTTAAATCGCATGCAAGATGCCGTTTTTATGAATTCATTGTTTTCTTTATACAGCTGATCTTACTTGTACGGAAAGATTTTAACTCGAATGACCATATTTCCATACCAACTCAGGCAGACATACCCTAAAAAAGAAATGGTATTTTTCACATTGTTTTGTTCACCTCAGACTGAACACCTAAAGGACCTAACAAGGTCGACAGTCATGTACAAACACTTTTTTGCATAAATAATGGAACGAAAACTTTTCGGAAAATCGCCTTATTAAAGAATGTTTAGAATAGTATTGCTTTCGTGCGACGGTACTAGGTACCTGAAAACTTAACACAAGTCAAAACAATCTATTTTGAAATTAGATGAAACTGCACAGAAGCGGTGAATATAAATTTTGCAGATGTTCCTTGAAAAACTTGTTGAAATTAACATGACTTCTTTACTTAGCGAATTATACTCACGCAAGCGAGAATACGTTATTTCTTATTCATCGTCTAAATACATAATATATTATATCTAATGAATACAGAAAGATGTGTTTCAATAAAGAATATTCCTTCAAACACGTTGGTTAAATCAACATTTGAGTAAATACTGAGAGGTTCTGTTATATTTTAAAACGTTCGACGACTAGATATTTTATAATCTGGATCCCCGTCCCAATTAATGGAATTTTAAATCCATAAAGGATTCTAGCGAATAAGGACTATTTTAATAGATACGTATATACCCAACGATTTATAATTGTGTAATACTTAATGAAAATATACGTAATACGATGATTACACGAGGAGCAAATAGACAGCGAGAACAATGCTTAGTCTACGCATGTGCCAGGCGAATCATTACGGCAAAGATTGCCAGCGAATAAAATAATTACAACTTTGACAGATACAAACTTATGTGCCAAACACGAGGCTACATCACTAACCAAATCGACATATTTTCATTAACTGCCCAATTATAATGCCAACTGAATAAATAAACCAAGCAACGGTCCATTTAAAATTTAAATTATAAAAAAGTTCACCTGTTTATAAGTAGGTATCACACACTCGAGAAGCATTGTTCGTGCAAACAAGAAAGTTGCTACCGAGTTGTTTGTTGCTTGCTGTCAAACCAATCTAATATTTTGTACGTGTCTGTCAGTAAGTCTTAAGGTACTAACGTTCTGTAAAAACCCAAGTTCAGGGTTCTTACGGTATTCAGACGAAATTTTAACAATTGTAATCTGCTCAGATCGTTTTTACGACGTGACTCATCGATATTCAGCCACTTTAAATATAACTATATAAACGTTTACATTCAATATAATGTGTTATGTATATCAAAACGTTTTATCAACGAATGTCCAGATCGTTTAGTGTTTTTTTTTTATTTATTTGAGGTCTCGAATTTTCAATATAAAATATTCATCATTCAGAAAATAGTTATGACGATGATTCAAGAAAAAAAGAAAAGCGATAACAACAGTTTCTTCCGCACGTGGGTTTTTCTTTCTGATATCCCGTATATTAGAAGAAAAACTAATTTACGCGATAATCGACAATGCACTACGAAAATAAATTAAGTAATAAATTCCGTAAGTATAACAGCCGGGGTTTCTGAATTTCTAGACCAACTTAGCATTAGAAATACATAAATTACGATGTTGACTCCAGAAAAATTGTTAGAAAATTAACATTGAAAGTACATAAGCAACAATAAAGAAGTGTCGAGATACGCTGCATGAAACGTGCTGTATAAAACGCACAACAATTAAATGATTTGCTTAGAAGTCACTGTGGAGGCGAACGAGGAAATCATTATTAGCGAACCGCGACGGGAAAACGGTTAGATAAGTGCTCAACTAGGCAACTCAACATTTTATAATAAAAAACATACACGACAATAATATTATCACGACAAAAAATGGGATAATTGTTTAGTGGAAAGGTAATGAAGCTTCCGAGACATTCAGTGGTACATGGCTTTATGGGTTCCATAATAACGCAACACACCTATAAAAAGTGGTATAAAGTAATGAAAAATACTAACCTATAAACCTAACGTTTCTGTATCATCACTTTTAATGACTTTATGTCACTTTTTAAAGGTGTGTCATGTTGAGTTGTCCGGTTACCGGATTTATGTCTTCAGGACACCAAAATTAAAACAGATTTCTTATAAGTAGTAAGTATTATGGTATATGGAAAATATGGGCACTTGACCTAGATCTGGCAAAAGCCTTTGACACAATATACTTACCACCAAGAACTGTTCACAAACTAATAAATATCGGAATCACAGGAACAGAACTTTAATTGATTGAAAGCTATATGGGAAATCGCAGCCAAAAATAATATGTACAATATTAATAGTTGGGTAATTTGTACAGCGCCGTTTTTGTGAAAAATTACGTCAAGGGCGCCGCGTACACCTCAATAAAAAACAATTAGTAGTATCACGGAACAAGTATCTTACAGAGAACCTCAAGGCAGCCCGCTTGGTCCAATTCTATTACTTTTATCAGTTTGAAATCCTAGTATCAATTATTGCATTTAAATTTATAAATATTTATTACAACATTGAATAAATAGGTATATTGCACGTGAGCAAACACGTTATCTTTTAGATTACTTTGCTTGCACTTTAAATAGATAATGCACTTCGATATAATAAAATTCCAGTGATTTTGTGCTACTGGTTTGCTATTTTTGCCTTTAAGATGTTGTCATGATAATCACCATCCTTGTTTGTTATAGATTATAAACAATGAGCAATCTAAAACGTAACCTAATCTAAAAATCAATGACTAAAAATGATTAGCTTACTCAATGAGATATGACAATTGAAGTGGACACCGTTAACATGTTAAAGCCGTCGACATTACATTTAAATATATCTGCCAAATTGTAAACTTTCAGAATTATACATAGTTTTGATAAAATGTTTAAAATATTGCGAACTGACTTCATATTCTACAATTTTATGGATCTTTTATAATTCAAATTAAAACAGATCTATAATATTATTTTCATTTTAATTTGATTGACGTTTTCGTACATTTCATGTCGCAGTGGGGCCAGCGACGGCGTGAATCTGATATACCATGTCCGTCGATGGATTTTTGAATTTTTAAATCGAAACAGGTGTTAACCAAGTTAATACTATATACGTATATTATAATCTCAAGTTCAAACATGTATTCAACAATCAAAAAATATATTTCATTAATTGTTTTATATTTTTTTGAAAACGGTCTGAAACCTCGGAAGATATAAAATGTGTCAGTATTCATGAACGAAACTTCTAAGTTCCACATAATAATTGACAATTGACAATTCCAATAATTGTCACACATCTTAACACTCGTGTATTCCTACATTAACGACGTAATTAATTTTAGTGTGGGATGGTCAAACCTTGATGCCTTGCGGTTTTGCGATAAATAAACTTTATAACATTTACTCGTAAACTCCCTTCCGCTGAGAATATTCTTCTGACCTACTTTACGGTGAGCAATTGATCACCTACTTAAAAATAATTAATTTAAAACACGAATACTCGTATCTACAAAGTACGGAATGAATATTCATCGCAAATGATAATGTTAAGTGAACATACCTCAGGGAATGTAGAAATTGAAAAAAGGGTATTTACTTACGTATTACTTGTTTGTAAAATTAGTACCTACCAGCAACCAAAATGATATTGGCCGAGTAATAATAATAATCAACATAACGACTCGACGGCTTAACGATTCTGTATTTGCCATTGACATTTTCAACTTTACTTACAGACAGTTCAGCAAATATCTTTTGACGTATGTCACAAAATAGCAAAACTGCCCCAGTGAACTTTTATACTTTTACATGGACCTCAAATTTGTAATATTCTCCGTAATATATTTGAATATAACCGTTTTATGGAGAACATGAATAAACAAAGAAAACTGACACAAAAATCAATAGGTGAGTTACAGATTTATTACTAGTTTCGGTGAAGACGTGAACTTTGAGTAGATATGTCACTATGAAATAGTTCATAGCACTTTATTGGAAAGCGATCTATTCATTACACTCAATAGATAATTAATAGAAACATGATCTTTACCGATTCTGAAGAAAACTGATGTCACCAATTTACATAAGACATATCGACCCTAAATAGGCCAATGACATTGATTTTCTGCTCAAGAAATAATTTCAACATTCAATAGAAGTTCATCAGAAGTATGGAAAAATTGAGCTTACTTTGGGCACCCGAATATGCCCACAATAAAATTCTATGTGTTCAACTATTCAGTGGGCTGAATATCCATTTACAAATAATATAAGGGTTGGATTTCTCCGTGAAATTCTATCCAAGGTCATCTAAGAAATGCCTAGCAGTCGAGAAAACCGATATTCCTTGTAGATTTTCATAACCCATTTATAACGTCACACATTTACGATATTAAATTGACAGTGTGACAGGGCATAACCTTGAACGCCGTGACCTACGTAAAACCTTTACGATATTGTTATAAACTCGTGGGAATAGATTATTATTGAAGTTGTTTGTCTTTGGCGGATATCTTCCGGGTTATTGCTTCATTTCACGTCCGATGGGGAGGAACCGAGGAACTCTTACAACTGTTGGGTATTTCGGATCCGGAAATCCTTTGCGGTCGGATCAATTCATTATACGCTTTGCCGCGCACCCTCGCAGTATCATAGGGAGGCAGCACATGCCACATGGGCCCCCCTTATCCCTCAGTGTCCCAATAAGATTTCATCTTTCCACTACATACATAAGATGGTCACTGTAGTATTCACTCTACACAAATAGTTAGAGCCAATAGATAGGCAAAAACGCCTGACATCGGATATATTAGCAGATCGCGAAAGAAAAATCATGAATGCTATTTCTCATTAAAATATATATATTTTAAATACGCAATAATAATGCGCAAAGAGCAATATCAAGCTGTGACATGAAAATTTCTCTAGATAACCGTTTCAAAAAATATAATATTAAAACGTTTATTCCACACAAAAAGTTTTTCCATAAAAAAACGTTAAAAGTTTATTCCATAAAAAAATTGTAAAAAGAATATTATTTCAAATCATTAAAAAATGGGACATACTGTTGGTAAATATTAAATATATGTGGCTCTAAAAGCAGTGATTAACATTAATTTAATCTCGGCGCAGCACGTTCTTGATGACGCGATTTCAGCCGAGTTATTCGTGTGTCATATAATCCCGAGCCGAAAATAACAATTAAATTTCACTAGCGCATTTAACGTCGGCCATAAGCAGAGTGTTTCAGAAATGAATTAATTCTAAATTCGAAAATAAAATCTTGGCCGCATTCGAGCAGAAACATAATAGATACAACAGTTTCCTCTTGGCAATCTCGACCGATTAAGTCTCCCAGTATGAGGGGAGGTCAATTTACTATCGGTGATGGACTTATGTGTGTTAGCTAAAAGAAAACTGTATATGAACGCTGAAAAAATTAATGTATAATACAATATAAATATATATGTATATGTATATTTATTTTTTTGAATAAGTTGAACGATGAGCAAGAGTAAAAACAATAGTTATATCAATTTCCCATTTTCAAATCATTAATAAATCATACATTATCAACGTATTAGGAAATGAAGCGAGATAAATTTATCATGGCAAACGGGATTTTAATAGCGGGACCTTCCGGAAACCAACCTCAATCAACCTTCAAATCCGCCGTGGAAAGCCAAAACTTATATTCATTTATTGAAACAATATCAACTATTGAAACAATATTCATTATTGAAACAATATTATTTATTGAAACAAATATTGATTATTGAAGCATTATTCATTATTAAAACAATGTTCATTATTGAAACAATATTGATTTTTGATAATTAATATTAACTATTTAAACAATATTAATTATTAAAACAGTTTTAATATTACTAAAACAACATTAATTATTGAAGCAATATTAATTATTTGAACAGTATTCATTGTTGAAAATAAACAATAGGTACTAAGTATTGAAACAATATTAATATATTATTATTATTCTTTGAAACAATATGTACCAGAGCAGAGTGACAGATACTCTCAGTAACGCCCAGGTGAAAAACCGCAATGTAGAATCGAAAAGTTGGCGTTGCTTGAAATTTCTTTAGCAGTATATGGAGACCAGATCTACATTGCCAGGTATTCCCTAACCTTCCTCTACCCCATATTTTTCCCCTGGCCACTTCCATTAGCCTCACAACATGCGAACGTACCCTAATTGCGGATGCCACCGTCGCCCCATGGCCTGGATGAGTCAGTAGTGCGAAATAAAATACAAATAGGTTGCAATGATGTTGTATCGTCTAGACACATTTCGCACGCTAGCCTAAGTAAACGTCGTACGCTTAAAATCAATGAGCGCGGATTTGATTGCCACAATGGATGTCACAAAATATAGTATAATTTATTGCATAAAGCGCAAGAGAAATATGATTCAAAACGAAAATATGCACAAAAATAATTTTAGTTTTATGAACAGGAACAACGATTTTGCTAAACTGAAAATCTTAAATCTCCAAAATCAGCACAAAACTTTTATTTACCTTTTTTTAACATTAACTCCATTAACAGGACGCCTTGAGGAATGTAATTTCCCACATGGCCTATGTCATCTCTGAGGTTGCTGTGTGGTGTCTTTTTGAGGAGAGGAAAGAGTGAACATGGGTCTTGAAGAGACCCTAAGAGGGAGGAAACACAGAGGCGGGAAAGTCGTCGAAGCGACCCGTTCTCATGTGTCAAATGTCAATGAGTACACGTACGTTGGGCGCGCGTTTGGCGTGTTTCCCGATTATGCACCGGTGCAGAAGGGATCAATGACGCTAGCTCCTCAGAGCATCTTCCATTATAATACCGGGAAAACAAGGACAGCATACCTAGCTGACGTCTGTGCTCGAAAGCTTGCAACTTGCTTGTTAAGAGGGTCGGTCACGCGGCCCTTTCCATACAAAAATTAAATTTAGATTTGAGGCCAAAATATATTTCCCACACCAATATGAAAAATTATGTTTCTAATTAAAATGTCTAGTACAGATATGTGCTACTTTATATTAGTTGTGTTTAAAATTATAAAATGTAGGCCATTAGAGAATCCAATATTAAATGATATTTCATGATGTTAGAGACAACTTTGAGTTCATGATAATGAATTATTTAAAAAATAATATGATGAAATATATAATAAAAAAATAACATGGTTTAATAAAGCTATGTGACGGGCGAAAACTTAAATTCAATTAAGTTGGAACACAAATTTGTCGTATATAAATTAAAATTTCCACCCAAAAAAAACCCCTTTCACAGTATACTATTTTTTAAATTTTATTTTATATTATATTTGAACGGAGATTATTTTTGAATAATTATAGTCAAATCACAAAAAAATCTTAGAATCACTTCGCATCGAAAATCATGTGAAATTTTATTAAAAAAATATTTTTTTCCGTTATGTGGGTATTTTGGCCTCATATCCAAAAATATGTTTTGTGTGAAAAAGGCCGCACAGTCGTTTCCCTTAAATTATGTGCTCAAATAATTAAATTTATTGTATTTTAAAACAATACGTTAGTAACTGGTTTTCAAAATATTTATTTTAAAACGTGTTCAGATCATATTTTCTTGCTTTTTGGATGTTTACGCTCTTTTACATATTTTTCATTATATACCTTATGTACATATGGTAGTTTTATTTTGACATACCTATCATAAACAGACTCTGACTAGATAAAATACTTCGTTTGCAGAAAACACTTAAAACAAATTAAACCTACATAAAAGATTATACGAATACTCACATGATGTATACTAGCATAAATGAATATTTATACGTGATGTATACTAGCATAAATATTCATTTACGTGATGTGTATACATCACTTTACTTTTTAAAAAAAGAGAAGGGTCAGTGTATACACGAAATTTTCTAAAAATCACCTCCTTCGCTTTTCCAATCCCTTAGCAAAATTTTAATTTTTCTGAAATTTGCACACTTCACGCCCAAAATAAGAAGAGAATTATTGACTAAATCTGATTTCGAAAAATTCTGTGTAAAGACCGGGAAACTCCGGGAACTTATTGGTAAATAATTTTATTAGTAAAAAATCATTTATTGCATAACGTAGAGAGAATATTTTGGTGGAAATCCCGTGGGAAGATTCTCAAAAGTTTTTCAAGTAATTTGATAAAATTGCTACCCAGGTTAAATAGAGGCATTAATTTTGTTAACTCTAGATTAGATTTTTTTCAAAATAACCAGGATAATATAAACTGAATCTACCTACACAATGTTACACACACCTACAGAATAGCCGGAAAAAAAATGTATTTTTTTTTAATATTCGGCAGATCCTAAAAATAATGCTCCTATATAATTATCTGTCTACAAATACCAGGGCGAAGAAAAACTCTTGAATGGCTGTCGATGTTCGAAGAAAATGACTTGAGGAAGGATGCAATAAACATATTACGGCTATGCGAAGATAAAAATACGCGCATTTATGAAGAAAAAAATATAGCAATTTATTTTTACGATATTTTAAAATTTGACTAGAGATAGATAAGCTGCATAATTAATAACGTTATCAGAATTAATTATAAATGTTTATTGAATAAGTACCGCTTGATAACAAACCACAAACAAATACAATGTACGTATGAAAACAATTGTTCAATATTAAAAAAAATTATCTTGATTTTATTGACTCCTGGAGACAAAAGAGTATTCGGTCGTTGCACTTGGCACTTTAAAACGGCAAAATTGGCACCAATTTATTAATCAAACACGCGTTTTTGGGGTCAAGTTCAAATGATGCTTGTATATTAAATGTCAACCCACAACCGATGTTACTCGGAGGATTGTGTTGTTATTCTATGTAAAGCAGTACTAGTAGAGTGGATTTTATTCGGTAAATTATATTTCACGTTGATAAACAGAGATTAGCATAGCAATTATTATTATTTCTATAAACATCTTTTGCACAGGATTTTTTAGAAATGACACGACTAAAATGTGTATCATTTCAATTCTCGTTTCGTGTTTACACCACATAAAAATTCTAATAATTGCAAAAGCCAACTAACTGCTTATTATTTGCAACCAGGAGCGGTTGTTAACGCTTTAAATACATCCATTTGAATTTCAATTACGTTTTCGGTAATGAATGAATGCAAATCTTAGAAGCGGAAATTAACCTACTTCCCGACATCCGATCGAGATGAAACTCGTTAGACTCGTTGTCGATGACAATGCATTCTATCAGTATGGTGAAATAAATGTCGGTCTTACCCAATCGGGATTTGGCACAGTTGTTAGCGTGGTTGACTCCAGTCCCTGAGTAGCAAGGTTCAATCCACAGTCAAACCATTTTTTTGTTTAAAGAAAAAAGAAAATGGTTTTTTACGGTAATTATTTTTTTGAATATGTTCCTTTATCGTGCCAACATTATAAAGAAACTACTTTCTTCATAAATATGTTAGGTATCTTTTTTCACGAAGAACCGAACCAACAACAAACGACTTGGTATAAACACAATTCTTACTTAAAATGATTTTGCTATCATCGTCTTCTCGAAAAAGCGCTAAACTCGAAGGTCTTCAAGGTTATTGGAAAGTCGTGAGGCGAAAGGACTATCTCATATATAATGGCCTCCGTGGTCGAGGGGTAATGGCTATCGACTAGGTTCAAATCCCGGCGTGGGCAGGTAAATTTTATTTTATTAGTCCGCGTTAATTCTTAATTAATTCACAAAAAAACAATACGTAGTATATTTGCGGCACGTTTCAGAGTGGAGGCTACTCTCAAGATTGCCCAGGCGAAAGACCACCATTCGGAAATGAAACGTTATTTGAAATGGTTTTAGCCATATTTGGTGAACCTATATGTATGGCTTTATATGCCTGCCTTTTCCCCACCTCCCTCTCCTTTTCACTACCTACAAAATCCCTCAATTGGGTATGCCATCGTCACACTGGTTACAGAATGTTGGAGCAGTTGGGACTCTTATGCGATATTCAAAAATCATAATAGACAAATCTATCCACAAGTCTAGTTGGGCTTGAAACAAAATACGAAAGCGACACATGCACGTAACAAGCAGGTCAGCATTTTCTTAATCATCACCGTTCAGTGCCTTAGTTATTTAGGTGAGGTTAGGTTAGGTTAGTACCTTCCAGGAAAACTTGTATTTATATCGTACCAAGAAAATGAAACTCAAAAAAATATATTATGTACACGATAATAAAAATGATATCACGTGTGTTGAAGGTTTTTCGGGATATCATTATTTCATCAAATTTCAAAGGTAATTTTCAAGTTCTGTGAAACTTCTATTCAAGTTCTGTTCTTATTTTACTATGGCCGAATTGCTTCACAACACTGAAAGAAAAACAGAACTTGATTAGAAGTTCTTTAGAACTTGAAAATTAGCATTGAAATTTAATGTATTGTTCAAATTCTGTGAAACAACCCGTTCTTAGGACGGGTTGTTTCGGAGAATTTGAACAATTCAAGTCCTGTGAAAGATTTTTCAAGTTCTGTTTTTATTTCAGTTTTGTCAAGCAACTAGCCGACAATGATATAATAACAGAACTTGAATAAGTCTTTCACAGAACCCGAAAACGAACGTTGAAATTTGATGAATTGTTCAAATTCTCCAAAACAACCCGTCCTTAGTGTATTTTTAAAAGTAATTCACATAATTTATGATACAATAAATTGTTATTACCCCCTCGTTCAAAATCTGGTTTTGGGTGTTGTAACTATTCGTTTTTTATATAAAAATATTTTGATAAATGGGAATATATTGAAGGCAAATAAAGGCCCTCGGAAAGTTGTCATTTAAATTTAGATTTAGAATAAAATAAAAAAATATAGGTATATATTGCACGTATATTCATAAGGCGGTGATAATATAATTACCTACATAACTATATATATAATCAAAGACGATGAAAGGCTTCGTACACTACTGAAATAGTATAGGTTACGCGAACAATAGTCAGAATCGTTCCCAGAGGAAATTAATTTTATATTGCCTTCGAGAATAATAATTTTGAATGACTGAGTTCCATATTACATAAAGTTTCCATATCTACGATATTAAGCTTTTAAAACAAACATGAACCAGATCGAAAGGGGTAGTTATTGCAATAAAAGGTTTAATATACAATGACAGAGTAAGGTAAAGCAGGTAGTAAATCCCCATGGCTGAATAAATATGTTTATTTGATGTGTCGTGGAGTGGCTGAAACTATTTACATTTTGTCAGCTTTTAAATAATTACTAACATTTCGACAAACAATAAGTTTAAATTATTTTTTCCATTTAGATATGTCATTTTTTTTAAAAATTAATTTAATCTCGATGATGTCAACTGCTAATAACCAACTGATTTATCTACGAATATGTACGGGGAGGGGACAATCACTTAAGTCAAAATTGCTTACTTTTCATGGGGCAGTTTTCAATGTCTAATGAAAAAAATATAAAGGCACACAAATTTAAAAACAAAATATATATACATACATTTTTATTATTTAAGCATCGTTCTTCAGTATACATATATTTTAAATTATATTGAACAGTACAAGAGATACATGACTTATGTGAAAATCTATGACTTGTGTTCGGACATTTTGTAGCTTATATTATTGTTCCCCCCCGTATATAGATATATTCACAGGCCTTTTAGTATAAGTACCTACACGAAATAACAGTTGATCAAAATATATTGTGAGTATAAGTGTATTTGGTGTGTTATTATCAGCTAGGAAGACAAATGTAAATAAAAAAGATTCAATAGCAATATTAGTTTCCCACAAATACCTACCATAACATGTCAACTATTTACCCTAGAGTTTGATAGAAATATTAGATTCCCACACATACCTACCATAACATATCAACTATTTACCCTAGAATTTAATAGAAATATTAGTTTCCCACACATACCTACCATAATATGTTAACTATTTACATCCGGAAACTCGCACTTCAAGCGGAAAACTGTTGAACCCAAAAATACTTTTTTTTCTATCTGAGCATTTCGTTTTCCCCATTTTCTTCATTTTAACATCGGACTCAATTTACTCGAGAAAGCTCGAATCAAAGAATGTTATACCTCAAAATCGATTATAATTTTAATGTAGATTCACCAGTTTCTGATTGTACTACGAGTTTCCAGACGCTGTGTATAATTCGCATAGCTATTCTGCCCGAAATTTCAAGACAACTATATTCACAGTTGGTAACGTCATTTCCATTAAGAGCTATGAAGCTTCAAACTACGAGGCTATGAAACTAATTTTGCAAAAGAAAAACTGTGACAACTCCGTAAACTATTCCACATTTATTACATCTTAATTATAATCTGCAATAAATGTACTTCGATCACGAACAATAAATTGTCAGACAAGATTAGTCATTTCAATGTTTTATTAATATTAGGTTACAAGTATCAGGTCATCACACAACCATCACATAAACATTAAGAGATGACCAGCAATCCATCATCAGGCCCGCCCATCTCCTAGAGATCTTGAGTGGTACCAAATAATGATGTCACGTGTGCCAGTTACCAGCTGCGAGAGGACCCGGTGAAGTCACATCACTTATTCACTGTCAACCGGGTGGCGTAACTAATAATCTGCCAAAATAATACCTGCTATTAAGTTTTAATGACTTCAATCAACCGTCACTCGAGTGACAGAGTTGATTTCTAATATAACTTGAGTGATATATTTGCTTTGCACGAGTAACATAATATTAGTCATACTTAAGTGAGGAAAAAACGATAATGAAAGTATGAAGTGTATTTTTTTCTATTGACGTAAGCAGAAGTGATTTCATAGAAACATAAGGATATTTTCAATGTGTGGCAAAGAAATATACGAAGGTACTTACATTTTATGTTGGGATTACATAGGTTATCGTCATAGGAAAAATATACTGTCCGTTTATGTTCAATTTATCCGTTGCTGAATAAAATTGTTATTAACCAGTGATAATAGAATCGTCTTAAAGCCATGGGATCCAGATGGATCGACACAGCAAAACTTATGGAAGGCCCTTCTTCCACAGGAATACGCAAGTATCCGATACTCGATGATTGAAGTATTATGGCGACGCAAGCCTCCCGCGGCCAGCCGGTAGGGGTCGTCCCTCGTCTGGGGACTTTAAACATGGTGTCACTTGTGTAAGTCATTTTGTAACAATGTTTGTGCTTTAGACAATGCTAGGAACAAAACAATCAACAAAGAATGACAGAATATAAAAATGACAGCTACAGCAACTTTTGGTTGTGAGGGACGTAATGAAGCATTGTAGTTTTGACTTTTCGAGAATTTAACAATGATCGGTAGAATCGCAGGTCTCTTAACATCTGCATCGACGTGCACGAACTGTTTGCGACGTGATTACACAAAATGAGCTAGTAGGTATCGGATACTTGCGTATCCCTCGAAGAAGGACCTTAAACTACTAGTACAGAGCAGAAAATAGGTTTAATAAAGAAGCTCATACATACTCTCGAATGATGAGGATCTGGCGTTCAGAAATTTGCACATCATGAGGTATAAATTATTTCGAAAAAAGAGTGTTTTTAATTCTAATTCTAACAAAGAATTTCGAATTTTGTTAGAATTTTACTTTTAATTTTACTTTTTCCAACTTTGTTAGAATTCAAGTTTCGAATTCTAACAAAGTTGGTTGTCACTAGTAAAGCACTAATATCATTCATTATTAGATCGTATTTTAGGATTTGAAAATGTCAAGTTATCAGTATTTAAGACCTTTGAAAATGTAATGTGCGTTTTACATGTATGCACATAAAGAAAGTTAGCTAAACTCGAATTACAGATACAATACTTAATGATAATAAAACAATAGTTAATTTTATCCGAAAGACGAAGAATATTATAAATTTTATGATGCGGTAAACGTTGATCATATAAACCGGCCGATATAAAACTAGTAGATTTAATAAATTTATCTCTCTGAATAAATTCAGCCTTTTGCCCCTTCAACACAAGGACGGGATATCCGTAAAAGGTAAACTTCTCAAGCTCTGTGTCTATATTCTGTATACATACAGAACATCACACTACTTGCTCGGAATAGAGCTTGACAGGCAAGCCGAGGGAGCTTTATTATAGCTCTACGGTGCTACGTTTCTACGGGCTACGAGTGGTGTCAGCTTTGTCCAACACTATGCCTCTTATTGAAAGTCAATAGGAAGCTAAATTTAGCAACTGAATATGCTTATTATTTTTTAATGAAAAACTATGTTTATAGGACAAGGTGTTTTATGCATTGCACAAAGGATAACAAATTTAGAAAAATAATAAATAATAATACTGACAAATCAATATATTTCATCAACAAATGTAGATATAATATGTCTCGACGCGCGACGCCTCGACTCTAGAGGGAAATTCAGCACCAATAAGCCTTTTCTACAAAAATAAAGTTGGTTGTTTACAGGTGAAAAAGTATAAAAAGCAATAATTGTTTATTGAAATACTGGCAAATATTGAATTATTTGGCGTGTTGTGAATAAGCCGACGTAGCTTAGTAGTTCAGAGCACCTGACTGGCAATCAGGGGGGCGGGTTCAATCTCTCATTTTTGCATCTTATTAATTTTATGTCTAATGATTAACAAAATTTTTGTACTGTAGGCCTTTCCCTGATAAACATTTAGTAAGTTCCCAATATATCGCAACAAGTATTTATGCACCTGCCTTGGCCTTGATAATATACAATAACGAAATAGTGAAATATTAGGATTTTTACGAACACGTGTTCCGACATCGCGATAAAACATTTGTATTTTACTAAAAGTTGGTTATGAAAAATATCAATTCATTCGTAAAGGGCTTGCTTTCCTGTTTTTAACTGGATTACGAATAATTTTAAAAGATTCTTAATAAATTAGCAATATTCAATACAGGGTGTATCGGCACTAACCCAACAAACTTTAACCAGGCATTGCTTTTCGTGTTCAACAGCTGTTATTAGCAAGTATGTCGAAAAGCGTCTTCGCTCTTTCGTGAGACGAATGGTGCCGTGCCATTACGTTGTGATTGTAAAAGCGCGGCAATGTAGGTACATACGTACTTTATTCAACGGAATTCGAATAAAATATTGCCAGATGGGTTTTCAAACTTTGACAAAGGATAAAACAGTGGTGACATGTGGTGAAAATATGAATAGTAATTTTTTTATAAAAAAAAACTTTACTGAATTGGCTATAACATTTTTTACTCCATATATGCTCAGGAATCGCTGGTTAAAATTTGTCTGGTACGTGCCGATACACCCTGTATATAGGTAAGTAGAGGTGTGAGTCAGCCAGTGAGGCTGAAGGTACTAGGGAGGGGAAGGAGATGGGAAGAGGAAAGTGGGGAAGTCTGATAATCACCAACCAAGGCAAGCATAGTTTCAATTCTGAATGGTGGTCTTAGATTAGGGCGTTACTGAGAGTATGTTCCACTCTGGAATGTGCCTTAAATATCTTTATATATACAGTCGACTCTCGTTAATTCAAACCTGCGATAATTCGAACCTCTCTATAATTCAAAGTTATCACGAGTTCCCTACGAAATCTCTTTATATTTCGAACTAAATCCATACATTTTTGTACACTTGGTAATTCAAACGAAAAAATCATTGCTATATAACAAAACGACGCGTTAATTCGAACTCATCAGCGTTCAACATTCGACAATTCAAAGTTGCAGAGAGAAAGAGGCGGAAAGATTGTTACACACACGTTAGTACAAATACAATTTTGCGACAAGTTCAAACGTGTATTGTTGAACGCCAAAAAAAAAATTAACGATGAAGATGAGGACGATACATCAGAACCTATGGCAGAAGTGTCAGTTAAGGAAGCAAGATCCTCATTCGATACCTTACAAACCTTCTGTCTACAAAACGAAAGTGATGAAAAAGCATTTCAGGCACTTTTTCTCTTAAAAAAATTTATTGAGAAGTCTGAGCAGCAGCAATGTGCTTTGAAGCAAACCAGTATAACAGAGTTCTTTCTTTCGAAAGATTAATTAATTCACATTATGATTACATGTATGTAGACGAATGTACCTATAAACTTTTGTCATTGTTATAGAATAGGAGTTAATAAATAATAATTGATCAACACTTAAGAATTCGAAGTTTTATTTATTTACTCTCACAAATTTCGAACCATTTGATATTTCAAACACTCGATAATTCGTAATATTTTAAGAGTCCCTCGAGTTTCGAATTATCGAGAGTCGACTGTATTTAAAAATCCTGTGTATGTTTGCGAATAAGCAAAATTAGTCAAACTCGAAAAGTAGTCGACCGATATCGCTGAAAATATCAAAGTTGGTTCATATTAGTGCTAGGAGTGTTTAGAGAGTGGTTTGAGTGATAGAAGAAGTCGAGAACGCCCGGGGAATACATAACGTAATATCTCTGCACCGGAACGAGAGTTAAAGTCGATTAAAGGAATGTAGTTTCTTAACAGTAAAATTTTAGTATACAGTAGTGAATTGTAGAAAAAGTTGGAGGCGCCCGAGAACGACATTAGCAATAGCGAAGCATTGCGGGGTCACTAGTACTATTTATTATTGTAAATGAACAAATTGTAAAATAACACATATTGATAAAATTCCTTGCGCACATAAAGGTTAGTTTTTGGCAGGAAAATTGCAATAAAACACTATCTTATTGTATGGTTTTGGTTGAGAGTATTTGGATTCAAGTGACATGAAGAGTTTGTAATTGAACAAAATAATATAATTTAATGCATAAAACCATTTTTAAGATAGGCCTGCGGACATAAGTTGTATGCACGAGAGGTATTTAGATATCTCTAAAGAATCGTTCGACTAAAATAATTATACTTTTTTTTCAAATGATTCTGGCTTTCACCCTTCAAGGGCGTTTGTTCTGGGATATCATTTGTAATTATGGGTAGATGGATTTATATATTAATGTTGTATTAATGGGAAAATTTCCAAATTATATGGAAGATTGGATTCGTGTGAACATTTAGAAGAGAAGAGATGTTGAATGGAGGGGGAAAAGCTTGACAGAAGACAGGATATTTGCTTAGAGAGGACCAACCAAAAAAAAATGTGAACTAAAGTTCCCACTTCTAGACCACAGAATGTACAATGTGGGGAGTCAAGCAAGTGAATTTTATAAAGGTAAAAAGGAACGGAACAGTGTCCAATTCTCATTCGAATAAGTGGAGTTTTTTTTATAAATTGGGGAATCGTCGAAACCGCGAAATTGATGGGATATTCCTAGCAGGTTCCTTTGGATTTACCAGCAATGTGCCAATATTCTGCCCAAACATTGCGGGATCTATCTTTGATGATGGAAAAAAATGTTAGATAGGGAAATGTGGTTTACGAGGGCAAGAACAGGGTAGGATGCTCCGTATATTATATCGTTACCCACGATGACAACATGACCAGGAATCCTAATCTAAGAGTTACGGTTTTTCCCGAGCTTTCAATGGAGGCTATCATCACTCGAATAAGGCATGCAAAGTGGTCATCGAGATAAATAAAATGACTAGATTAAGTATTTGGAGGGAGGCAGAGAGAAAAAGGGAATGTTGAATTTTTTTTAGAAATTCAATTATTGCAATGCACTCGGCTGAAAATATTGAAAAATCGTTTGAAATTCAATGAAATATTTGGTCATTAGAATTATTGTCGTAAATGTTCATACCTATACCATGGTTTCTTAAAATGTTGAACTCCAGGAAATTCTAATTTTTAAAATAGATTTCTACACAATTAGCGCTCCCCCGTGGAAAACTTTATTCTAGAGGAAATTAATAGAAGATATTGAGGAAATTAAAACTTTCGAAACTATTATTCAGTTTTTTTTGTTTCTTAAATTACAGTCACCGAGTTATAAAACACATAACGAATGAATAATAATACCTTTTCGAATATCCAGAAATATTTATTTATTTAGAATTTACGGCACAAGTACCATTTACATACAAAGTTTTTATTTTATTTTTTACATATACATAGTGCAGTATTAAATATTGATGAGAAAAATTAAAGAATTAAATTTAGTTAAAACATAACAAATAAAATAACAGTAAAGAAAGAAGCAATGACAATAGCTTGTTATGTAGTGACCTCATTAAAATAAGTGGCCTTAAAATGTGTTATTAGTGCAGCTTTATACTTTACAAGGGGAATATTAAAAGTATCTGCGATTTTAGCATAAAAGTTCCCAAGTGTGTGCAATCTATTTATAACTGAGTTATATCCTGAGCCTGTGGTATAATTGTTACAATAATACATACTCGAGGACCTTGATCTAATGTAGGTACATGAAATTGAATCAAAATTAATATGTCAGGGCTATCCAACTGGTAATTTATAATTTTGTATAAAAATATAAGATCAAATTTTTTTTTTCTTTCACTTAACTTAAGCAATTTCAATGAATGTAATAATAAATCATAATCTATTGTTTCTAAAGGAATTCCAAGCCTAAAATTAATTCACCTCAAAAATTTGTGTTGGACTCTTTCAATGGTATTAATGTGATTATTAAAGACAGGTGACCAAATTGTGGAGTTGTATTCTAGAATACTTCGAGAGATGTGAACAGAATTTTTAATGCTAATTATCAGATTTATTTTTTATTATTTTTATTTTTTTATTTTATTTAAGTACATAAAACAGGCATGGTGCCCAAGAATTTACATACATGGATGTTTAAATACATAATAATAACAAAATGATAATAAAAAAATAATAACAAAATGAATAAGCTAAATATGCAGAAGTAAATAACAAATAAGAATGGGTAAAAGGTAAATACAAATATGTTCATAAACGATTTGTTATTGTCACACCTGTACTGGTGAGACACTGATTAGGTAGGTACAATGTTGCTTCTCATTAAATAAAGGGTTTCATCACAATATCAGCTTAATATGATTAAAGGTAATACATTTTTTTTGAAGTGTTTAAATTGGTCATTAAAAATGTCTATTTCATTATTAGAGCCATATATAATGTTATAATTTCTTAATGTTCGCGGTACAGGGGAAAAATATCCTGTATTTGTGTGGTAGGATTTAATATAGAAAATGTCGTTCATCCTCCTTGTTGATTTTCTTGATGGAATAATGATGTTAATTTGGGATAAAATGTTTGGTGTATCAACTGATGCATGTATAATTTTGTGTAGGAGCAGTACGTCAGAAAGTTTACGTCTGACCGTCAGTGAGTGTAGTTTGTAGTGCAAAATTCGGTCATTATATGTTCCAAATTGACCAGATAAACCTTCACTATAAGCGATTACACGGGTGGGTTAGTTTCCTTTGTATGGATTCAATCCTATAATTATGAATCTCATAATTGGGAGACCAAATTGTTGATGCGTATTCGAGAATACTTCGCACAATTGATTTATATAATGTCAAAGTTAATTCTGTACTTTTAAAACAATTTGTGATTCTTAGCGTTAATCCTAATACTTGTGATGCACTTTTTGAAATTGTATCTACATGTTTATTGAAGCTAAGTGACGAGTCAAATGTCACGCCTAAGTCTTTGATTGAAGTTGTGTTTAGTAAAGGGATATTGTTAATGTGATATGTGTTTATTGAGAATTTATTAATGTTCTTTGTGAATGAAATTACGGCACATTTGTTTTCATTAAAATATAAATCATTTAGTGTACAACATTCATGAAGTGATGATAAGTCTTTTTGCAAATCGGTGCAATCTTCTAATAAAGTAATTTTTTTGTACAACTTAAGGTCATCGGCAAACAGGAGATATTTTGATGTTTTTATTCTTAAAATTATGTCGTTTATAAAGATTAAAAATAATTATAAGATATTATATCAAACACTCGTTTGATGCATAAACAGCGGCATTAGCTAATATCCTCTAGAATAGTTTCAAACAACAAAAAATAATAAAAACCATTTCCAAAAAAAAAATGTTACGTAAAAAGATTTATAGACTATAGATTAGACCTAGTGACTGTTTCTTCTGGAGTTCCAATCTCATCGGGCCAATTAACATATATTTATTAAAAATTATCATAGTTGTTTAGAAATGGCTAAAGAGGGGGCTTACTCTGTATCTTTCGAAACTTTCCTGCCGCCGATTTAGCCACGTCACAAACCAGTATTAACCTTTCCCTTACGGTGTGAAAAAAATCCACGTCCTCCGGTGCTATACACTCGGTACATATTTATTTATTGTAATTACTGAATGTAATACTTAAATGTATTGCGGAGGGATACCAAAAAATTGAAACCTGTGTTTTGTATATTTACAGAGATATTTTGTAAATTAGAGACGATGTTTACTCAGTTGACAGTACCGGCAAGGAAAGGTTAAACCAAGAACTTACTGGTTTGTTAACCCGAAAGATACAGAGTAGGCCCCCAGGAGTTAAAAAATGTTTAGAGCATCCAGAGTAATAAATGAATAAGTGAACTTTAACGATACAGACTATTTAATGAGTCCCAAGAATACGTGAGTTTTCAAAAACTTTTGGATGACAACCTTTATCCCCACGCTCGTGATATCACGTTACCGTGCTATGATCGCTCGCCCGTGTCTGCTCAATAGAAATGTGAAATGTAATTGTCATCGTCTAGTATTTGTCATCATGACTGCCATTGTGTACACTGTATGGCGAACAATCAAATGAATGCCATTCATGAAAGACATACACAAGGTACATCGATACGCTAAAATTGTTTTTAAAAGCAATCAAATCCAACTGACAAAAGTTTCACTTTTCAACTTTCCCAATTGCCCACTTCTTACATATAATATCATAATTTTATCTAAATAAATAAAATTTTGTAAATTTTAATAATAAATTAAAAAAGCGAATACATTTTTTTATTTGAGTAAATAAATATTTACAAACTTGTTTCCTAATCGGCATAATATAAAGCTCCTCACAAAGCACAATTCAAGTAATTTTATTATTTATTTTTATGACCAAATACTGTTTCTCGCTCTTGCAACTCTTTCTAGTGACTTCCATTAAAACAGAAAAGTTATATTGAAAAGTGAAAAGAGAAGCTTGTGAAATATTAGCAAAACACCTAGAAAGTGTGGTAAAAAGCTTCTATTCCTGTCGTAAGCGATCAGTAAGCAATACAACAATCTTATAATAAATACTCAGCCTAATGCATATCTCTTTAAATTAGTTTACTTTTATTTTATTTATAGTGCGCACATAATTTAGATTTCGGGTTTATCGTATTCTCATGTGATATTCTAAATTATTAAATAGCCTGACTCGGGTAAACAATTAAATAACTTATCTACTTTTGACAGTAACAAGGCACAATACCTTCATTCATGAATTCAAATTTAAATGCTTGACAAACAAAATACAGGCATTTTCTAAATTGCACGATTGTTAAACGAAAATATTTCTTTTCCTAATGTGAACCAAACTTCGAAATATTAAATATTATTAATTAAAAGACCAACATGTTATATTCGAGACAGCAGAGACTCGACAAACCATAGAACAAGACAATTTTGAAAACGGTAAAAAAAATATTATTAAGATTATTATCGCAATCTGAAACACCCTAAATCTGTGGCATAAAAGATTTCCCGATGTGGCTTAATAAGTGACACGATAACCCAAATAAACGACAAAGTAAGGCAGGTTAGGAATCCACATACTGTTTTCCCAACAAGAGCAGTTCGCTCCCGGTAAGAGAAATGCAATGCAAGTTCACATTTATGCCTCAAAGTTCATACTTCAGTATAATATATGTAAACCTTTTAACGTGCAAAGCAAAAGTTGCCTACAAAGCAGGAATTATAACGAGAGAGATCACGAACCATCAACCTGCGAATAAAAAACCCACGAAATTCTCAAAGATTTTTAATTATGTGACTTTGTTCTAGAACTAGAAACGCTACGTTAAAATTAAATTCTGAGAGTTGAGCTCCAAATAACAAAAATAAATATTAACTCGATCGAATGTGTAAGTTGTAGCAAAATTAAGCCCATAGACCAAATATTATCCAGACAGGACGTGTGAATTTTAAAATTAACAATATAACAAAAATATTGGGTTAAGAAAACATTTATCAAAAAGAAAGCGCAGTCGGAGGATCAGAAGAAGCATTGCTTTTCACCCTTTGTTGGTCTGCACGGAGCAGATTTAATTTGTATGACAAACTTTGTCTACAAGAAAGTTGGTCCCAACGCTCACTAGCGAAAACTATGTCTAGGTTTTTTAGAAGCATTTATATCTATGTTTTCGAAGCGAAGCATCGGAATACGATTAGGTAATACGTATACATTTGCGAACCGAAACGCGAACCGTACTACAAATTACGCGAAAAAAACGAATCAACTGCAAGCGGCGTTTCGCGCCATTTGCGGTTATTTCGTTTCTTTCCCATAAGTTGGGGTTCAGTTCGGCAGTTCGGCTCGCGGATGTATACGTAGCAATAGTACGTGTTATTTTTAGATCTAAATTAGATATAAGAGGGCTATCTATTGTTATCATACATCGATCTGTCAGCCCCTTTAATATATGAAAATTGAAGCATTAGTTTTATTTTTATTTTATTTAATATTGTCTCTACCGGACGTCCGGAGACAGCAGAGGGCCGGCAAGTCGTCTGTTCAGGAATCTCAGAAAGTTGCCCCTAACGTAAAGTAGTAGCACAATAAGATAAACACGCAAATAAAAGTATAGTGCATGGTACAAAGGGTGCATAATTTTCTTCATAACCAGCCACTGCCACCATCCGGTGGTTATGGTGGTAGATAGCCCTTGGTGTCACATCGAAAGTAAGAGAGTTTGGTGGAGATGGCTAAGCGTGGGTGGGAGTGGGTGTCGAAAATGTGCTTTGTAATGGTAAGGCCGCGAATGCTTCAGATTATTCCAGAATAGGCCCGCCGTCTGCGTCGGTGAGTCTGGAAAGTTCTAGAAAGTTCATGAAGGCATTCAATGCTCTAGAAAATTCTAGAAGGAGAATGTTCAAGAAGGTTCAATAAGGATCCGAAGTCAGTGTGTCGGTGAGTCTAGAAAGTTCCGAAAAGTTCGAAAATACTCTTGAAATTTTAGGAAGGAGCAACAGCAACGCGTGGCGGGATACAGCTAGTAGATTAATAAAAACCTGAAATAATTTTTCAAGGAAAAAGAAAAACGCGTTTAGGAGCCCGCCTCATTATTGTGCACTTTCCGCCAACAAAACAGGTTTACATCTGAACCAGATCCCTCCCCTCGCATCTGCCTCCGAGGAAGGCACAAAGCGGGAACTCGCGAGATCGTGGCTTCAAGGGGTTAAGAGGATTCTTTGAGGGCAAAACACGAAGGAATAAAACCGTGCTAATGTGGTAACGACTTTTCGCTTTTTCACCGATGAATATATATTGTTAAATACTTGTGTGATACACCTCACTGACTTTTTACATTTATTTGTACGCCAAAAACGGACTATTACATAAAAGTTATTAACGAATTACATTGTATAGGGTTCACAGGAGGTTATATCTGTAATAATTAATATACTGGCTCTATGGCACCTTCATTTGTAGGTAATTTTAAAAATTTGGATTTGAAAGGCCAAGGAAATAAGAAGGAAAGGGGGGGTTTGGAAACAGTGGCGGATAAACATTTGGATTAGAAAGGCCAGGTGTGAAATAAAATGGAAAGGGAGGTTTGGAAACAGTGGCGGGTGAAATTTTGGATTTGAAAGGCTAAGGGTGGGATAGGAAAGAAAGGGAGGTTTGGAAATAGTGGCGGATGAACATTGGGATTAAAAAGGCCAGGTGTAAAATAAAATGGAAAGGGAGGTTTGGAAACAGTGGCGGATGAAATTTTGGATTTGAAAGGCTAAGGGTGGGATAGGAAAGAAAGGGAGGTTTGGAAATAGTGGCGGATGAACATTTGGATTAAAAAGGCCAGGTGTAAAATAAAATGGAAAGGGAGGTTTGGAAACAGTGGCGGATGAAATTTTGGATTTGAAAGGCTAAGGGTGGGATAGGAAAGAAAGGGAGGTTTGGAAATAGTGGCGGATGAACATTTGGATTAAAAAGGCCAGGTGTAAAATAAAATGGAAAGGGAGGTTTGGAAACAGTGGCGGATGAAATTTTGGATTTGAAAGGCTAAGGGTGGGATAGGAAAGAAAGGGAGGTTTGGAAATAGTGGCGGATGAACATTTGGATTAAAAAGGCCAGGTGTAAAATAAAATGGAAAGGGAGGTTTGGAAACAGTGGCGGATGAAATTTTGGATTTGAAAGGCTAAGGGTGGGATAGGAAAGAAAGGGAGGTTTGGAAATAGTGGCGGATGAACATTTGGATTAAAAAGGCCAGGTGTAAAATAAAATGGAAAGGGAGGTTTGGAAACAGTGGCGGATGAAAATTTTGATTTGAAAGGCCAAGTGTGGGATAAGAAGGAAAGGGGTTTGGAAACAGTGGCGGCTCGTGATTTTTGAGTACCGACTTATTGTGTTAAATAGACTTATGTTATAAAATTCACACAGTTTCATAAATTTTCTCAAATCACGGTCGGAAACTTTTGGATTCATCATACATTTTATATGAACAGGTGTAATTATTCTGCGGTTAACTAATAAATTTGATATAAAACGTGTTGTTTTCTCTTTCTAACACCGTTTAGATCATATTTCTAACCATGACAGTAATATCAAATGAACTCTTCCCAACAGCGAAAAAATTAGCCTGAGCCTTATATAATTTTAGCATAATTTTACTTAGGAATCATTTTATTACATAGATCCCTAAATTTCATTCTTATATTTACACTCACCTTTGATGATTATTATCTAAATATAGATTCCTCTAATACTTACCTTTCACAATCAAAATAGCATTATAATAATTCACTTCTTAAGTATTAATTTGCCTAGTATTAACAAATTAATTAGGCACAGAATTAGTAAACTATGAAAATAATCTTTTTAATACGTGCGTCGTTGAATTTCTAAGCTGTTTCGAAGAGGAAATTGAAGAGACTGCGTAAACGTGGCACGGGTATGAACCCCGAACATTTTATTGAACGCAAGACCCATCCATACAGTGAGGTCGATGTCGAATATCATTCGTAGCGTCAAAAAACCGAGTTAATTAGGGATTTCATTTCCATTTAAAAATAAATAAGGAGCATTATTCGCAAAGATAAATTTCCTTGGACAGTCTTTACAAACAAAAATCAAAAACTGTTTGTTACGGAATGTCAGAGATTCAAAAGAAAATAAAATAAAATTATTTTTATGAAAATTTGAACTAATGTTTTGAGAAAATCAAGAAAAATTATACAATTTTTGAGATTCTTACCAACAACTGTACTATTCCCCATCTCTTAATATTCCCACTTCATTCATTTACATAACACAATGTCCCAAATTTGGGAAACCATAATCCCACTGACTCTAAGAGTCACGACTATTGTGCTGCTTCACATAAAAATAAATTAGAAAATATTACATCGGTCACAATTATCTTCTGACGTCCAATGGTCACAATAAAATATGCACCATTCTCTACTTGACTCACAAAGTTCATAAAACAAAACTATTTATAACGAACGAATTTAGAGTCAGCCACGCCATCTAACGATTAATGCTCGAAATAAATACTGTATCGACTTTGAAGAAAACAAACGGAGTGAAGAACGCTTTGCGGTTGAACCAGGTACTAAATACGCAATAGTAATAATATTACAGAACTAAGAAAATCCAATACATTTAAACTGATTACATTTTTGTAACTTATTATAAAAATCAATTTGTATTACAACATGCGCATTGTTCTTAGCCTGTGTTGCGTATACATTCATTTGTATTTATGTTGGATAATCATCTCAGTGTAATAATGACAATTACGTTGGATAACAATGGCTCTGAAGTCTGGAATCAAAACATTTTATTTAATCATTAATCATTACTAACTAGCCAACGTGTACCCGGCATTGCTAGGAGACTTTATTTCCATAAAAAGACCATTTTTTTCAGGGCCTGCTGTGTGGAGCAAATTTATAAAAAAAAGTATATATACATATATATTAAGGAACTTATAAATGACAGTGAAAACCCTATCCGTTGTGACAGACGCGGATAGCGACTCTTTTATACTATTTAGAGATTATCAACATACTGCTGGGATAATTTTAACATTTTACATCATTTATTTACACTTTTTTTTTTAAATTGTAGATAAAAAAATAAACATAATACACAGTATACCAGTGTCAAATAGTATTGATTCAATCGCATAAGATAAATATACGGTATGTCTAGGGTTGCCATATTCGGCCAGGGTCTCGTCGGGACGTTTCAGGATGGAGCAAATAAACATTTTGTAATACTTAAATAATTTCTTTATTTTATAATAAGTAAATAAATATGTTTGTTTTATAGGTTACTTTAATTGGTACATGCAGAAGTACTTGGCTGGCCATACTTTTCAGAAGATTTCGCTTTTCTCAACAATTCTGGGTACCTTTTAACATAATTGTAGAACTCTGTACAAGTCATGTTATAATTGACTTGAGACTGTAAAATCGACTCCACAGTCTCTGGGCTATGGGACGTACGGAAAATTAAAATTTGCATTGCGTAATTTCAATCGGGACATTTAAGACTTTTGTCGGGACGTCGGGACAGATAGCTCAATAAAGGTGACAGTCCCGATATATCGGGACGGATGGCAACCCTAGGTATGTCCCAATCAAAAAGTCACTCAGGACGACCAACACTTTACCCACTTGCCAGGTATAATTTTGTCTTCGCTGAAAGGATTCTTTAGGACGATACTCGGGTCTTCAACTTGAACACAGGGGAGGTCTGTATTGGCGCCAAAGGAATAAAACGTAAAAAATATCACAGCATATAGCCATAGCGCTTGGGTCTCACCCGAGCGTCGCGTGTTCGATTCCTCGGCTGGCTAAGTCCTCCATCACAACACAAGCAACATTTTCGGCTTTCTGTGGTGGTAGTAGGAGATTTTTAAACATTGTTGGGTTATTCGTAACCTGGGAATGTTTGTATATATATATATATATATATATATATATATATATATATATATATATATATATATATATATATATATGTATATATGTATTTTTTTTACTTCTCAATGACATTTTCATTGCGCAAGGAGGCGCAGGTTTAAAAATATTATTTATTTATTTGTTTACGAAGTAAATATAAATGTGAGTAATACAGTTGTGTCAACTTGGTATTTGTTGTGCATTGTAACAATGGTAAAGCAAAGAACATGGTATTGATTTATAAAATAAATATAGTTCAATCACGTCTAAGTTTAGTACATTTGAAATAATATAGACAACTCACATCTTTAAAATGAGAAATAAGATTAACTAATTTAATCAAGCACTGTAAATTATAAAAAAATATAGAAACACATAATTGAAAAATAATTACCTTATGAATATTTATAAATAAAAATAAAGAAACAGGAAAAGATATATATATTCACCACATATATATAAAATATATGTAAAATATATGTAAAATATACATATATGTAAAATCGTACAATTCATATTCAGTAATTATGAAGATATCTTTTCATCAAAATTATGTAGTCGATTTATAGGTGTATGGGCCTGATAATTTGTTTTAAAATTGTCACAGAAAAAAGATAGTACTCTGTCTCGTATTTCTGGTAGGTACATACAATTTTATTTTGGCGAGAATTTCAGGCTCGTCAATGATTATGCAAAGATAAGTGGTTAATGGGGCTGACAGATTATGCTATACGCATCATGGCTTGGCCTATTTCAGCATATCGCTCGCCATACAATCTTAATAGCGAGCGATATGCCGAAATCGGCCAAGACATTTATTCATTTTTGGGAAATCAACAGTTTATATTTTTACAGATTGTACATAAGTAAAATAGCCAAAATAAAACCAATTACGGATTTCCTCCTTGTGACTTTACGTAAGACAGCATTAGAAGAAATAATTAAATTTATGAGAAATGTGAAGTTATAATTATATAAAATAAAAGAATTGTATAAAATAATAGAACAAAATAAAACAACAAAAATTACAAAAATAAAGGGGAAAAAAAAACTAAAATTTATATAAAATAAAAGATTATCGATACATTGGTAACCATAAGAATACAAACAATATTGTGCATATTAGTTGGTATGTAATTTATTTTAATATTGTTCAATATGTTGTAGAAGACGTCAGTTGCGGATTGAGTATTCAGATGGTTCAGATTATGATCCCAATCAATTTCGTTTAGTTTTGTGTTTATCATTGAATAATCTGCTTTTCTAAATTGTAATACTTGCTTTGTGTTAGTTTTCAGGTTTTTATTTTTATTTTTAATAGGAATTGAAATTAGCAGTGTTTTATGATAAATATCTTCTGATACTAATGAAATGTTATTGTGAGTAATTTTCAGTTGTATGTTACTTAGAGCTAAATCAAGAATGCGATTATTTATATTATTACTCTGAGAGTTATATTGTTGCAGATTATTAAATGATAAAAATTCTATAAAGTTAAAATGGGCGGGATTTAATGAATTGATGGGTTCAGTGTACATATAATCACAGTTGTCATTTATTGGTAACCAAAGTAAGTGAGGTAGGTTGTAGTCTCCCACTATAATGAAACTGTCATTATTGTTATCCGTCATAATCTGTGATACTTTGTTTATGTGAGAAGTAATATTTATAAGATGTATATTGTCAGGTGGGATGTACGAAGTACATATGTGAATTTTTTTACCAGGAAGTGATATAGTTACCCATATGTCTTCCGCTTCAGAATCCCATTCTAGTTTTTGATCAGAAATTAATTTACTTTTGACTGCAATTAAAACTCCACCACCGCGATTTTGATTGAGGTTATGATTGATAGTATAATTCTAAAGATTCCATTGTATTAAGTATATAGTGCAGTTAATATAAAGTTGCTGGAAAGTTAGTTGATGGAAATATTGTATGTTTTTAGTTTTTCTAGATCATTATAATTATTTATGCAATGGTGATTTGTGTTTTCATTAAGTCTTACATAAATTTTACAATTTTTGATCCAACAGAATTTGAATTTATTAATTTTGGTAAACTCTCTGACCTTTTTGTAGAGTACTTTGTTTTTATGAGTTAAATGTTCATTTATATAGATCCGTTGTTTTCCATTAAAGTTAATGTTAAAACACGATAAAATAGCGCGCTTATAGCATGGTCTATCACAGGCTTAAATGTCGCAATGAATATGTTTATGAATACCTAACTATCATGTTTTTTTTTCACGTGGGTGGTAAAGCGATAAGTAACCTTTGAAAATTTTAATAATTTTATTTTTAAGTCTATGACATTCGTCATGGAATATCGCAAATAAAGTGCAGTAATTAGAAATAGGCTATATGTAGCACTCCTTGTCAGATAAAAACAATTATTATTTCTAAGTAAACACTAAAAATAAAATGTATTTCAAATTATATATAAATTGAAAACAATTAACAAAAAAAGAAATACATATATTTTTTATAACTAGATATATGAAATAAAATATAAAAACCGAGGTGGGTTTCTAATATCTTTTATTGATGCATTAAATGTATAAACAATTTTTTTTAAAACGATGTTGCTTGAGTAAAATATAGCAAAAAACGGCAATATCTGTACCGTAATCGAAAATCATGACTAATCAATTTGTGATTATTTAAAGTCAACAGCACACTAAATAAGCGATAAAGCAACATGAAATTTCATCGTGAATAAATTCTCAACTTTCAAGATGGTTAAATATGTCACAACAATTTGCAGCAAAAATAAATCTCTCCGTTGCGCACTTGGACGCTCCGTCTGAAGACCGACCCAGAAGATCTGTTTGGCCAGCTAGCTAGGGCGGCCCCCGTTAGGGCGGCCCACTCAGGGCGGACCGCATTACCAGTTACCAGTGGAGCAGCTTGCAGCGAAACTGAGTTCTTTGAGTGGCCAACTTCTCCGCCACCCCACTTGGCGGTGACACTAATCCTTGCACAAACTGCTTACTCCACTCAGAATGAGCAGTGGTGTGCATTATTATTTGCCCCGGAGTAAACTGCACTTTTCTAAAGTACGAGTTATGTTAATCCGATGGAATTATTTAGAGGCATTGAAACACGCTAATATTACTGTTATATTTCGTTAGTGGCGAGGCGAATTAAAGAGGTATTTAAATGCCTTCATATGTAGATAATATATCACTAAAACCTTTATTTATATTTCAACTAAAAGCCAGGTTTCTAAAATTTTCAGGAAAAAACCTAAATTAAAACAGAAAATCTGTTTGTTTCTGAAACAGCAAAAGCTCGCGAAGGGTGAGTTCTGGCTTCATGAATTCAACAGACTTTTCTTTGTGGAATCTCTAGGTCAAAGTCACTTTTTACTGGCGACATAATTTCAACATGAGCTACGGAGCTTTGAAAAAATATATAACACCATACATATATGGCTTAAAATTTTCTAATTCATATCTCGCGTGCAACTGAATTGTAAAAGTAGGAATGAAGACAATAAAATTTTAAAATTGCTTTGCTTAGCGATTTCAATATGAAAACATTTATAGAGAATATTAGCAGCTGAATCTGAAACTTTTTTCTTTTCCTTAATAATATAGTTTTTTTCTTTGAGCATGTAAATTTTGAACATTAAATGATTTATTTAAATTTTATAGACTGTTGCACGCCACTATCTGGATCGCGGGGGAAGCAACTCTAATAACAACTTGAACTTGTAAATAGGTTGGATCAACAGCGAAAGGCAAATATTCATTACGACGTGAAATGTCAATTTAATATTAACGGAAGGTTAGAAAGCTATTTTTAAGAAGCATGGTAATATAATGTTTAAGTTCACATCTAGAAGTACTTATATAGTACCTAACATGGGATTTTTATAGATGGAAGAAGTCGAGGACTCCTCAGGACATGCAACGATCAAGTGAATTAATTACGAGTACTTGAGTTGGGTCATGTGTGGCAAGACGTGGCGTTTCATCCTCTCTGCCTTCAGATGCGGAGCAATGACAGGGTGGTTATTTAAACTGGAACTATGGCATCCCCATTTAGGCAATGTAGTGAGGTTGAAGGAAATGGGTGACGGGGCGAAGAAGAAAGAGGTTGTGAAGTAACTGACTATTCAGATTTGGTCACTAAAACAGCCAAACCAATATAAAGTTAGGTTTTTTGCATTCCACACATTAAGGAAAACAATTTCATTATGTCATCTTTGGTGATGCTGTTTAGAGGCTCTTTTTGGGGAGAGGATGGAAGAGACCCATGTTAAGGAAGAAGGAAACAAAGGCGGGGAAATTGTTGCAGAAACGCCCCGTTCTCATGTGACGAATGTTAACCGTGTACAAATTGTTGCAGAAACGCTCTTTCTCATATTACGAATGTCAACTGTGTACAAATTGTTGCAGAAACGCCCTTTTCTCATGTGACGAATGTCAACCGTGTACAAATTGTTGCAGAAACGCTTGCATCATCGTGTAAATATTTATTAACTACAAAATAATTGTTGCAGAAATGCCCTTTTCTCATGTGACGAATTTCAACCGTGTACAAATTGTTGCAGAAATGCCCTTTTCTCATGTGACGAATGTCAACCGTGTACCAATTTTGGGTGCGCGTTTGGCTTGTTTCCTGACTACGCAACCGGTGTCGAAGGGATCAATGACGCTAATTACTCGGAACATCTTCCATTGAAATCCAGGTAGAACAAGGACAGCATGCACCTGACACCTGACGCCTAAAGACACAGAGTAAAGGGTTTTTTGAGGCGGCTGTCAAATACAAATCAGTTTCTGTTTTATGTTCAATATTATATGTAAAACCAATACAATTTTAAAAAAAAACACCTTTGCTTTGAACCCGGATCTTACAGCTCTGCCGCGTTTTACAACATAATAGGCATAGATGATAACTCGTAACTAAACGCATTGTAGATACAACCAGACGAAGTTGCAAAAAAAAATCTCTGCAAAAACTACGGTAGCAGTAAACAATATAAAGTACCTACCTAGTCATAGTCATAGAACTTGGATTGAAGAAAAAAGAACAGACGGCAAACGGAGGCGACCGTACAGCGGTGAATAACCGTTTCATCACCCGGAACTTTCCTTAATAATTCCTGGAGCTAATTCGATGCCGTCAACAGAATCGGGTCGCGACTACCGACTGTACTTTCTGAATCTGTACACCACGTTCATCTCTTTGCGCTTTGCCACGCTTCGAAGCACATTATTAGAGACGTTGATCTGAAGCAATAAAAATAAACAATTTAAAACGCGGAAATTGGTCAATATTATTTGAAAATTATTGCGGTTATTCGATAAATGGATGTGCGTTATAGTTTTTAAGTAGATACTCGTATATCAAAATTGTAGGGGTGATTATTTTAAATATAAAAATTCAATAAAGATTTTCCACTAAGACTCAGACTGGGGGATACATTTCTCAGTCTAGCTTTATTTTTTAGCTAACTCTTCGAGTGCCCGAACTTCCTATCGGCCACGAAAAACTTGTACCCGTTGAACGCGGCCGTTCAAAACACACTTGCTTTTTTTCCACGGGATTTTTTATTTAAAAAATGTTCGTAGATTACTAAAAAAATCTTATTCGATGGGCAAAAAAATAAACAATGAGATAAAAAAAAAATCTTGCTTTTCGTTTCGTTAAGAGTTCATAATAGTTCATTTTAAAATATTGACAAAGTCTGCACAATTCTTCAAAGCGCTCGTCTACCGCGCAGTTTGTGTAGTTTGATGTGCGTTTTCTTCAGAGTTTTCTTTATTGTGAAAAAAACTTATTTAGATTCATGGAAAACTTAATAAAACTTCAAGAATATTTTTCGTATCGTTAAAATATTTTTTCATAACATGAGTGAGAAAAAAAACATCTAAATGGTTGTTCATCAGTTGTTAAAAATAAAACACTTTTATTAGTAAGGGGGCAAAACTACTAATAAATATAAAATAATTAGAATTAGTAGAATCAGTTGGCGCACCCAGAAAACTTAAAATATATCTGTAAATAAAATGCTTTGATTTTTTAGAACCCCATTAAATTTCTCGGTATGATCGGTTAGTAGCCGAATCGACAAACAAATCAAATCAAACAAGCGTCGTGGATCAGTTCTTCTGCTAACTAAATCTTCCATAATTGCACAAGTAACATTTTTCCCTATTCATGATAATAGTAGGAGTTTTCAAAATATTGTCAGGATATTAAGGACTAATACTGGGTAACTTACGTTTATTTTCAAATCATTCGTAAGTTAAAAGTGGAAAAAATTGTTTCTCCTTAAATTTTAATTATTAAATACCAATATTTATTTATTTGAAAATATATGATACAGTCTACAAATGTGATATTAATAACGCAAACCAAAATGAAAACTCAACGTTCAGGTGAAGGTGATAACTGTCAGATTAAATATAACGAGGCCACGGTGCAATTTGACGTGTCTTCCTCCAGAAGACAAAACAGATTGACTGGCAGATTGCGTAAGCTGTCTCGTTGTGAGAAAGACAGACAGTAGTTATTTATTTGATATCTTTCAAAGTAATAACGGTTGTTATGAACACTGAACAATCAGAAGTAAAATTCAACAAAGAATAGAACATGCAGTGTTTACTCTGAAGTTACTAAACTTACAAAATACATACTGATTGATTTTAAGTATTTATTTGAAATTTTGATTTGCAATAACATAAGTTGGAAAAAACATACATTTATTTTATGCTGTCGTCAACATCAGATGAACTTTATACAAATAAATAGTTATTATTCCACGCAAGATAACTTACTGATACTTTACAAAAGAGAACTTTGAAAAATATTTCTCGTGTTCATGAATCTTTAAAATGAATATTTGAAACTAACGTTGCACGTTCTCAAAATTTTAGAATGCAAGGATATTTTAACTATGAAGTAGAACATTTGTTTGCCTCGCGCAGCAGAACTCTCGACAGTGAGCTCTGGTGTCAGGAAATGAACTGAAATATCACGAATAACCTGACAATATTTTAAAAATTCCTACTACCGTCACAGTAAGCGCAAAATGTTGCTTGTGTCATGATTGAGCATGGAGCTAGCTGAGAAATTGAACCCACGATGCCTGGATGGGATACAGACTCAGTCTTGAAAATTTGTATTATTAACGTACACAATAGACAGACGATTGATTAAAAAATACAAACAAATGACACAATAAATACTAACCATTTATGTATGATAAATGGTTGTTTGTCAGATGTGTAAACTTTAAAACACGTTTATTAGTAAGGCGGTAAGTATGTAAAAATAATAAGAAAAAAAAACAAGAGACAATAAAGTTTGAGTCAAATGAAGTAGTGAGTATAACAAGAGATCCAAAACAATTTGTAAATGTTCTGGGGGATATCGCTAAAATGTCCGGAATCTTGCCGCTACAGTGGATGTTATAATAAATAGTCAACACATTCGCACAAGAGGTTAGGAGAAGCTTAAGTCGGTTCTTTGGAAAGGAAAATGGAATGTTTCAGGACATCTTAATAGACGATGATTGATTGCACACATTTTTCGGCCTACAATTTCTAGTAAACGCAACTATTTCAGCTAAAAATGTTCTTTGTACCGTAAGCTACGAAGCGTTGCAATATATATAATCACTGTAAAATTAAAACAAGTTAATTTAAACAATTATTTTTTTTATATATAATGTGTACATATAGTTTATTACAACATGTTAATACAAAATTAAATGTTAGTACATATAGTTTATTACAACATATAGTTTATTAACAAGGCGAAAAATATTATTAAACTACGAAAAAAACCCAAAGATTCTCTCTTGTAAAGACAGGATTGCCCGTCGAATTGATTTAAGTTCAATAAAAATGATCCGACCATATTTCATTTCAGAGAAATATGCCATTTTATCTGCCATTACTTGTTTATTATGTGTTTTTCCATATTTCGTATCGTTTCGAAAATTTGACTCTGTAATAATTTTAACAAACAGAGAAGCAGCTGATTTCCCACGGGTGTAAAATTTTATTGGAAAAGGGATAGTACTCGTCTTGGCGCTGTATTATCTATCGTGGCTGGATTCATTTGAATATAAATAAAATAAGCCCGTGATAGAATGAATTGTCATCGACAACGAGTCTATCTGCCGAATTTCAGCTCAATCGGATATCGGGAAGTGGGTTAGTTTCCGCTTTTTAGATTTGTATTCACTAATTCCCGAAAACAAATTGAAATTCAAATAGATGGAGGTTTAATTTAAAATTATTTTTGCATGTCCTGGACGTGAAATGACGAGAATCATATTTTATTAACCATTAAGTTTTATGACGTGGGTTGTGCCAGGGCATGCAGTACGCACAGATCAACACACTTAGCTTTGTAGTCGATGAAGTCGGTACTAGATACCCTCTAGGGCAGTCATACTCAACCTGCGGCCCGCCAAGCTATTTTGTGCGGCCCTCAATACATTTAATATCAGGAACATGGTTTAGAAAATCTGGCATTCTATATCACGTTAATTTGAGATTAATTGCGACTTTGGGGTACAGACATTGAAACCGAAGAGGATAGTCGTTGTCGTGTAAACATCAGATCTGGTATAAGAGTGTTGCTATTGCACACGCTAGATCTATCTCCAAAAAACAAAGTTATGACAGACAAATATGCGCGCAAATAATTTTGCTCGTGGCAACACATACATTTTTGACAGCTTCAAAGTTAAAAGACTCACATTCACAGTGTTGCCAAAAAAACGGGGGTGTGTTTCATGATATTTTTTGTCACCAGTATTAGTGTTGCTAACGAAAAAATCAAAAAAATCTATTCAAATATTTTGTGGGGAGCACTCATTTAGATTTTTTTTTTTGTGGATGGGAATTATACCTGGATTGAAAAAAAATACAACACACTTGCCTAAACCCTTTCATACCTGCATTATTGTTTCCACATATATAAAATATGTAATGCAACTTAAAAAATTATTGGAAAATTTTTGGTATTCAATTTTTTTATTCAATTATTCCATGTTAATTTGGATTAACATTGGGCGTCAAAGGGTATTTTTGAATAGTAAGGTAAAATAAACATAACAAATAACTGTTTCATGTCAAAAATGCACATTTACAATCTAGTTATAATCTCAAGGCACAAACAAATAACATTTTAACTAAAATTCACTCAGAAATAAAGAAATAATCTAGGATAATAAATCTTTAAAAATTCGCCATACGTCACTACGAGTGTTATTTTGAATGAACATGAAATTCATGAACTTTAAATTAATTCATTTAAATTAATTTTTTAAATTCATGAAATTCTGGCAAATGACTGTGAACAGTGAATTGGACTGTTATTATTATAGAACACATCTTAATGCGTTAAAATATTTTTAGTTCGAGTACAAAATATTGATATCTCAGCTTAAATTAAGTAATCAGTGACGGCAGAAATTCGATGAAACTCACAATCAGCAGATGTCAAAATATTTATCGTTGTTGTGGAGGTAATAAGGATTTCAACCGAGCGGAAAAAATAGACGCCTCAGAAAATACTACAAGCTATGAGAAAACAAAAACATGGCTTTTCTAAATTACTACTGTTACGGTAAAAAAATTCACAAAGTTCATGTTAATTTGAATTAACACTGGGGCTGAAAGGGTTAAACACTGAGTTTTTAAGCTTAATGTATGTTTTTTTAAAGATTATCTCTATAAATACGTCATAACGCCACGTATCTAAAAAAAAAACGAAATTACTTTTTTTACTTTTTTTTATCTTTTACTTGCTAATTTTTAATACTGAGATACGCGACATTGTTACCAAACTTTGTACAAAAGGAGCGATCATAGGTCAAAACTATGTTTGCCGATTCAAACCATGTCGTATGCGTAGTTTTAAAAGAGAGTCTAAAAAAAATTATATTTTTTTAGAATATGCGGTGTTATAATGATTCCTTTCAAACCATCTTCTCATTCTTTTTGAACACTTATACGAAGCTTTGGCACCGTAGTATGCGTTCAAGGATGGTTTGAAAGGGAGATATGTAAATACGAATGTTAGAGGGAGCGCGCTAATATTAAAAAACGACAATAATGAAGCGAAAACGGTGAAAATATTTAATAAAAAACTATTTTTTTTAATTTGCTATGATTGTTGCAATAAAAGGGAAAATCGTATGAAAATTGATGCTCGAATAATTTTCGAGTAATTGCTCGAGTAATTCTTAAAGCCCCTCATACCCAATTTATACCGATTTATAACAAGTTTGTCAACTCTTTAAGTTTTAAGTTTAAAAATATATATATACAGGGTGTCCGGAAACTCGTAGTACAAGCGGGAAACTGGTGAATCTACATCACATTTGGAGTCGATTTTGTAGTATATTTTTTTTATTTGAGCTTTCGTTATCGAGTAAATCGAGTTTGAAGTTGATTTTTTTTTTTTTTTTTTAATCAAATTCTTATAAATTATTACTGAAGATCAAAGTACCCAACTAATTAAAACTATTTGAAAGTAAAACAAATGAAGAAACTCGGATTTGAAGCATTATTTTGAAATCACCCTTCATTTAACCCGCGGTGTAATCATAAAATATTTCTGCTCTGCAGGGTTAAAACATCCGTTATTCAACCCTAAACACCAGAAAAAACTTTAACCCTAAAATAGCCGAAAAATATTTTTTTTTGGTTTTTTTTTTTTTTGAATATGCTCAAATCAAAAAACTTTATGTTTTTTTGGGTTCCCCATGTGGTGTAGATTCTCCAGTTTCCCGCTTGTACTACGAGTTTCCGGACACCGTGTATATATATATTTAAGATAATCTCTATACATTTCATCAACGTTAATTATATGAAATACCCTCGATAATAGAATAAAAACGCAAAGTAAGCCGCACAAATTAATAAAAACACGTTTTGTTCAGTTATTTAATGTTATAGGGATGCAAAAATTCACAGTGTATCTTTAAATGCAACTATTGCATTTGACGAGAGATTTTTGCTCTATTTCAAACAAGTCGTATTTTATTGAATATTTTCACCATTTTCGCTTAATTATTATTATTTTTTTTAATATTAGCGCGCTCCCTCTAACATTCGTATTTACATATCTTCCTTTCAAACCATCCTTGAACGCTTACCACGGGTCCTTAAGCCTGTACTTAAAAATTGTCAGGAATTAAAAGATGTTCCTTTTTTAAGGTGAAAGAAACATTCCCGAGTTACAATTAGTCCAATAACAGTATACAACAATATGTAAAAGTAAAACAACAAGAGACAATAAAGTTTGAGTCAAGTTATAACAAGACATTCCAGAAATTTTGTAAAGTTCTGGGGCTATCGCTAATATGTTCGGAATCAGTGGATGTCATATTCATAGTCGACACATTCGCAAGAAAGGTCGTAAAAAGGTTAAGTTGGGTCTTTGGAAAGGAATAAAGAAAGTTTGGTTAATGTGTTATTTTAGGTTAATTGGTTAATTTTTAAATGTTAAATCAATTTCACCAGAGGTATGAAAAAAAATTGCGTATTCGGGTACACGGACACGCCCAAATACACTTATATCATTGTAAAAAAAAATAAAAAAAATATCGTCAGTGGTGGACCCAATATTTAATATACATAAATCGTTTCACACAACACATACATTAAAATGTTAAGGTGATATTTCACCTCCAATTAACATTGGAGTAAGATTGAAGGAAAATAAATATTGTAAAGGTGCCAAGAATTGTGTAAAAAGGTATGGAGGAATATCGTAATAAATATGAAGGTATAAGCAGTATAAACTGACTACAGCTTTTGAAGAAGATTGGTGGATTTTTATTTTATTGAATATCCCTTATTGTTATATATTATTTTTCCGTTAAAAAATATATTGCAAGGCCAAAGCAAACAAATATTCATTTACGACGAGAAAATTTCTCTGGAGTGAAAATAAATGAAGATAACCAGGAACTTTGTACCCCTGTGATAGGGATCTTTTAAAAATGGGAAAATTCTTTAAAACGCACTTTAGCGGGTGGACGGAACTGAAGGATAAAAATATTTTTTTATGTAACAAGGACATACAGAAATACAAATATTATGAATGTTTTTTTTACTTTAACTCAGGAGGCCCTGAGGGAAATAATTTCCCTCAGTGCCTGTCATCCTTGGGAATGCTGTGTGGAGTGTTTTATAGGGGGGAAAGGAGTGAACATGGGTCTTGAAGAGACCCATCTTGAAGGCAGGAGGAAACCCAGAGGTCGGCGAAATGTGTCGAACTCATGAACGAGTAGTAGAATCGACAAGTTCTCATGAACCGTATACAAATGTTGGTGTAAAAACCGTGTACAAAAAAATCTACAGTAATGGTACAAAAGAACAGTAGGTACAGAATAATAATTTTTGAAGTGAAGTCAACTCAATGACTTATTGCAAAGCTAGAAAATGGCAAAACTGAGAATGTGAAATCAACGATAATTGGTATGAATTGATGTCGCACGATATTTTTCAAAATTAAAAAAAACTATCCTATTAGAATTATTAAACTATATAGAAGAAGAAAATGAAAATCTATCAAAAGAAAATTAGGAGAAACATGAGAAATAGAACGATTATTTATTATTGGCCTACGGTTTGAATTATACAGACTCATTATAAATACACATATTTTTTACAAAAGACTAAAGACTTAATTAACACTTTTCTCCTTCACTATCTTGTTGGCCCGCCTAAAAACAGCATAGTTGTTAGTAAAATGTAGCTAATATCATATACGATGCGCTTAATATCGTAAATATGTAAAATTAAATTACAGATTCAATTATATCGGTGGATTCTATTTACGTAAATTAACTCAATCATAAAATACTGTTTCTTAAAGTAATTTAATTAAATTCGGCAGAGCTTTTGTGCAAAAGCCAGCCATCTGTCTAAAATAATTTCACCCGCGAGAATATAACGGTAAATTTAGCCTGAAGGTGTCAGATAACCCTTTTACTACGATAGAAATGTAGATTTATTAAAAATTATTTATAATCGTAGAGATTATGGGCTGTGGGTGTTTCAAAACGAGGTAAAATAAACCGGAGTACAAGTTACACAACTCGTATAACCCTAATAAGGAAAGTGTAATCGAAGGTTAATATTGGACTGGTAGCATTTAATAAATTACACCCTTCGATTAACGGTTCGGGATTAAGGAACGTGGTACCTCGTAAGGCGCGGTTTATTGGAAACTGAAAAAGGGTATTAGATAATAAACGAAAAACGGTATTCATTAAATACATGTAATTGAGTTAGCTCTGACGAAGGTTAACATGGAATTAATGTACTTCGAGTAATCAAAAATTAATATTATTTGTCTCGCCTTTTTAAAGTTGTGTACTTTACGACAGTTGAGAATTACCTTCTGGCTAAGTCCACAAATCGTAAAACAAACCATCAGAAAATGTATATAATTTATTTGAGAAAAGAAGACATTTGTTTACCCTGAAGGGAACCTCACAGAAAACTTCTGGATCCCCTAAGTCAAATGTGACCAATAACAATAATCACGTTAATTTAAAATTTTAGTCGATTTTGTGGTATATTTTTTTGATTTGAGCTATCAGTTTCGAGTAAATGGAGTCCGAAGTTATTTTTTTAACCGTACGCGAGGAGGTTAATAAACCTGGCTCTGAAAATTTTTAACCCAGGTGCGGAAAAAATAAATAAAAAGAGCTTTTTGGATTCTTTGTGTGATGTAAATTCACCAGTTTCCGGCTTGTACTACTAGTTTCCGGACACCGTGTATAGCGAAAATCTTATAGATTCTCGAAATGGTTGGGAGCACATGTCATATTGGTTCAAATCTTTGTTGTGTTTCCGAACATTTCGTAAAATTAATTTTCTTTATCTTGAATAATAAACGCACATAATAAATTTCAGGGAAAACTTTTACGCTACCCCCTCGTAGAACTAAAAAAAAAACAAATTTCAAAGATCGATCGAAAATCGTTCCGTTGTAATAAAACAATAAATTTGCAAGGCAAACTGAATTACACCGGTTATTTTTTCATCGCGACGTTTTAGTGATTTAGCCGTCAAGTTTCCTTTTAAAAAGCGGATGGGCTTCCACGGTGAAATAACCATAGAAAATACGTTACATTTCAATTAACTTTTTTAGTCATCAGTATACATAATTCAGTTTGATCAAATTTATTTTCTGCCAAGTAAACTTTAACCACCACCTTGCCTATTCAAAAATGATAAATTGTCTCATGGATCCGAATCACACAAGTTTTTTTGAACCCACAAAATACTATAAGTAAAATTCTGTTTTTAAAACATAAAATATAAGACGTAGATAATTCGTTTTTGTGTAGTTATCCTTAAAGGAATCAAGTAGTAACAAAGCCAGATTAAAAGTGGAATAGTCTCAGTGTCACAAAGACTTAAACACCATTCAGAATTTAAAATCTCCCCATCACCTTCCCACTCCACATTCCATTAAGCCTCACAACAGTAACATACACCAATAATTCCCGGCAGTTGGACCTCGTATATGCGGTATTCATATAAAAAATGTGACTGTAAAAACATATTTATTTAGGAAAAGCCTTAACAAGTAGGTATCCACATTAAGCTTCACGTCCGTAGTATGGTTTAGTCATCAAAAGGCGCTATATAAAATTGACTAATAATTGTAAAAAGAAATTCGACCCTGAAATTTTCAATAATGATAAATGAATCCGCATAAAAAAATTAAGTTATCTGGGGGTTAATGGTTGAGGTGACAATTTGATTTAGGTATTAGAAAGTACTCTAAAAGTTCTCCTATTTGAATGCAACGAATACCTAAGTCAGGTTGTCTAGATTAATAAAGTTGTGACCTATCTAATTTTAAGTCTAAATATTGCTTCAGCGTTATTACGCCAAAATATCGACAAACATTCTTCATTTGACATAGGCACTTCTAGCATTAAGTCCCAGATAAATTTGATTTATTAAATATGGCGGAAAAGTCATCACCCAATCCGTCTTATGACATCACGACTTTGACATTATTTGTGAAGTAAACAATTGTTACGTGGGTAATAAGCTAAATAAAATATACAATACAAAAATAATGAAATATTAAAAAAAAAAGTAGGAAAATACACCTCGACAAACCATGGATCAATAAAAATGAATTTACAAACAAAGTTACTGCCTTAGAAATCGAGTGATTTGTGCCACCTTGAGTTTTCAACGGGTTAATGTAACATGGTAACTGGACCAAACAGAACTGCGACAAATCAGAATACTTTTGAAAAGTAATATACTCCTTGAAAGTTAAGTGATAAAATAGGGTTAGGTTTTGAGGCAATTCTTTTTTCATCATATTTATAATACACTTTATATCACTTTTCAAATGTGTTCTGATTTGTCACTGTTCTGTTTAGTCATGGAAATAAAAAAAACACAACGATGTGACGAAAGTATAAAGTTTTCCAACACTTTCAGTTTAACGATAACGGTAAACACTCGGTGACATTTCAAACGATAAATGTTAACTACAAACTGCAACCATCTTGGAAAGTTCGCTACCGGTTTTGATTACACATTTTAATCGTTTCGCTGCAACTCTAAAGTTCTAACCTCCGACCACACGACTTACCGGCTTACGAAGCTCGATGCCACGGGAGTTTTCCGATAGACGTCGGGGCGGGGAGGCGCCAAGGCGGCAGTCGCCAGGCGGGGGCTGGGGCGGCTAGGGCGGGAGGGACTACAGGGAGGCTGTCGTGACGTCAGCAAATCTCGCTCTTGAACTTCAGAGTTGGGCCGATGAGGTGAGATGCCACGGCGATAGGTGCAGAATGTAACCGAAGAAATATTTTTAAAACTCGAATTTATTTTTTAAGGAACGGTGGATTGAATGAACATGTTTCTGTGTCTTGTTCATGAAAATGTGGGTTACGATTATTTAGTGTAAATTCATTTCCTCCCTCAGCACGGGAGATCCCAGTGAGGATATCATTATATCTATTTGTTACACAAAAAAAAGATAATAAAACACTTTTTTTTTTATTATTATTATTATTGACAGTGTCACAATAAGTAATATGTATACAAGTACTCCTGAGACGAAAATATATGTATATATATATCTAAATAAACCATTTATTTTATTTATTTATTTATTATTTATTAACGCCCTATCGGGCTTTTACATAGTAAGTTGACAGTTTATGTATTTAAGTGTAACATGTACATGGATAAAATAGCTAAATATAATTTACTCATAAGGTATTTAGAAAATAATATGGTTTAGTAAATCAAAGTATGAAAACAAGATCTTTTTTAAAGCTAATAAATATTACAAGTTAATAACTAGCAAAAAGGTCTAAAATTAGTTGCCTTTTGAAACTCTCAAAGTTATTAACACCAAATATGTCGATAAGTTTACAATATTTGTTTGCAAGGTGATGAATTCTTGGAATTGGTGAGTACAAAGAGTAGTTAGTATTGAGGTTATTGTTACATTTAAAAGTGTCTATGCTTCGAGTTTGTCTGGCAGGTACATTCATATAAATTAATTCCAATAATTCAGGGCTGTCAATGAGATATTTGATAATTTTGAATAAAAATAATATATCAGTTAGAACTCTTCTATCCGATAGTTTGAGAAGTCTGGTTTCGGTACGTAAGTTATTATAATTTATAAATTCGATGGGAATATTCATTTTAAAATTGATGTACCGAAGAAATTTATTTTGTACCTTTTCTAAGGCTTGAGAATGGACTTTGTAGAACGGTGACCATACTGTTGAATTATATTCTATTTTACTTCGTACTAATGAGCAATATAAATGTTTTAAAGTTAACACATTTTTAAACTTTGCCCCCATTCTCAAAATAAAACCGAGCATTCTCATTGCATCGCTAGTAGTTTCATCGATGTGTAAGTTAAACTGTAGACTTTCGTGGAATAAGATACCGAGATCTAGAATCTGTGAAACTCGAAGAAGATTAGCGCCATTAATGAAATAAGAAAAATGAAGAGGATTTTTACCTTTGTAAAAACTAATAATCTGGCATTTACTAATATTTAGTTGCAAATCATTTTCTGAACACCAAGCAAATAGTTTATTCAGATTCGACTGCAAAATAGCGCGATCATTATCATCCTTAATTATTCTGTAGATCTTCAAATCATCGGCAAATAACAGAACATTGACTTTGCTAAAAATATTTACTATGTCATTGATGAACAAACAAAATAATATTGGGCCCAGATGAGATCCCTGCGGTACTCCACTTGATGCCGCAAATTTGTAAGAAGTGAATGAATCAACCTTTACCGCTAAGTACCTTCCCAACAGATAACTCTTAAACCATTCAAACATGCTCCCTCTCACTCCCAACAATTTTAATTTACGTATTAAGATTCTGTGGTTTACTTTATCAAATGCTTTACTGAAGTCAGTATATATGGAGTCAGTTTGATATGATGTGATAAAGCCATTAACGATATCATTAGTGTATAATATTAAATTGGAAAGCGTTGATCTTCCTTTAATAAATCCATGTTGAATTGGTGAGATTACTCGTTTAAATTGAGATATCAACTTGTCTAGTACTAGGCTTTCGAAAAGTTTGGGTAAAGAAGACATTATGCATATTGGCCTATAATTTGTTACTTCGCTCTTATTTCCTTTTTTGAAAATAGGCGTCAAATGACTAAACTTCCAAAGGTCAGGAAACACACCTGATGAGAGTGACTTCATAAATAACTTATGTATGGGATGTGACAATGAATGCATACAATTAACTAGGAATCTAGGTGGAACTTTATCGGGTCCTGAGGATTTGCGGGAATCGAGACTCTTCAGCTTAGACATAACGTCCTCTATAGTTACTGTACAGTCAGATATATCAAGGTTTTCAACCAAATTAGAACAAGAGTACTTACTGTCTACACTATTACTAACATATACACCTCCAAAAAACTCAGCAAACAGATTAACAGTTTCCTGTAGATTTTGTGATTGTTTACAATCGAATGACATAGTACTAGGTATATGAGTTCCATTTTCTTTTTGGGATTTAACATATTTCCAAAAGAAATTTGAGTCCTCTATGAGAGAGCCTTCGACAACACACATGTAACTGTTATAACATTTAGTAGAGAGCTTATTACATTCTGCCCTCATTTTTTAAAAGGCAATATAATCGATAGCCAGGCGACTTTGTTTGAACCTCTTGTGCGATATTTTTTTGACGTAAATTAAGTCAATCAGTTCTTTTGAGAACCATTTCGGAAATTCAGTTTCCCTATAAACTGTCAAAGGTACAAAATTTTTGATTGCAGAATTAACAATGGAGTAAAATTTTACAAGCTGTACATTAATATCAGCATCAGTGTCTAAAAATGACCAGTCACTCTGTTTAAGAAAGTTAGAAATTTGAACATAGTCTGCTTTTTTGAAATTGCGAGTTTCTTCTATCTTTTTTACAGTGGGAATTGGTTTAAGATTAGACATACATATTTCTAGTGGCGGATGGTAAACATCGACGGGCAAAAGTATTTCTGTACTTCTCACAACACATATATCAGACACATTAGACAAGACCAAGTCCAATGTACGGCCACCTATATTATAAACACAATTACACTGAGTTAGTCCCAAGAACAGGGCCATATCTCTAACTTCCCGAATTTTAACATTGGAACAATAATTGTCAGTACTTATATTACACCAGTCGTAATGTGGCAGGTTGTAATCACCAACTAGAAGTAATTTTGTATGAGGGTATTGGGCGCAAATTGATTCAACCTCTTCACAGTGATTGCTGTAGCATTGAACGTCAGAATTTGGAGGTAGGTACGCACATCCCACTATTATTTTTCCGCCAGAAGTGTTCACTTTGACAAAAATTTGCTCGATGCTTGGGTTCTTCGTGGATATTTTTGAGGAACTGAGATTTTTTGAGATAGCAATGGCTACACCACCCCCCTCGTGTTTTGGCACTTGTTTTAGAATTTCTGTCCGTGCGGTATATATTAAAATTAGGGAAGCCTAATTCAGCAGATTTAATTCCCGAGTCAAGCCATGTTTCGGATAAAAAGAAAATATCACTGCTGATGGTTGCTGCCGATGCTACCAAAATGGGAAGTTTGGTGCGGATCCCTCTCACATTTTGATAATAGCACTTTATTATTTGCTGTCGTAGTTTTTTGGTACACAGTTTATAATTTTTGGGACTGAGTTCACGTATTTGATTGTGATATTTGTTTCACCGTTTTTCTTCCTCGTGTCAAGTTCGTTTCGTAAATCCTGAAGTTGAGCCCTCTGCAAATTAGTTTGATCATTACTGGCCTTGATACCATTTTTGATTCTTGCACTTCTTGATAAAACCTCACGCGCCGATACAGATTCCTTAAATTCGATCTTAATTGGTCTTGTTTTGTTAGCTCTTTGTACACCCAGTCGATACATCTTAACGACATTTGGTATGATTTCGCTATTAATATCACTTATTACTGAAACTACTTTTTCTTTATCCATTGCGATAGTCGTTGCAGTAGATTCCGAGATGCTCTCCGGAACATTAAAGAGAATGATATTCTTCGATCGGATTTTTCTTTCTTCTGCCTCCGCGAGCAAATCATTTATTGGAGAGCAGTTTACTGGAATTTGTTGCTTATCAATTGTCCTTTCATAAGTATCAATTTTACCCACGAGAATCCCCACCTTCACTCATACGTCTGTCATGTTTCCAGAGACGGTTGATAGTAGTGACAATATTTTTGTCATTTGATCCCTGGTGATTTTAAGTGCAGGATCGGTGATGGCTTTATGGAGGGCACTAATTGATTCTGTCGCCATATTTAATGATGACACGGCACTATCGTTATTATTCATAATGACAATAAATAAATATTATTTTTTAATTTTAGACAAGAATTTTGACAACCCTGCAGCACTAAGCGGGAACTACTATTATAAATGTATATTCAGCTCACTCAGTGTCGTGAGTAAATGTCACTTTTCGTTTTAAATTTATAATAATGTTTGCACAGAGTACGGTTTAAAAACACCAACGGTTTCGAATGGCAATAGTTATTGAGATACCACCGAGAAATTATTTATTGCAGTGATTTATTGCGGATTAACTAGTTTTATAACGCAGAGTTGAAACAATCGACTGTTACACTTGATACTTAGTATTGTTGTTGTTTGCAAAGGAGATGCATCCACAGTGTACAGCTAGACGCCTTTTCCCAATTCTTATGGATATCATTTAAATCAAGTATCTACGAGTATAACCACCAATAAACATAACACTTTTGAGTGATATGTTCCCTTAATATTCAGGGACAATAATTTTAATTGTTCCCCGCTATTTTGTGATTCCCCTTGGCCGGGAGACCTCTCGGTCTTCGGCCCCTTATGTAGCGGGATAAGAGGCTTATAGAGAAGCACTTATTTTGGGTACTGCAACACTCACTGCCCTACCTACACACGCGCGGTAACATTAAACGTGCTAGCGAGACGTCGCGAACAGTGCGGCGGACACAACCTTTACGTGCGGTAGTTTGCGTAAATATAATATATTTATACATTATATTTACGAGAGTATATATCTCGTTCTTAACTATACATCTAATAATTTTTGCTTATTTTGCCCCAAAGTTTCCTCCATTCAAAGGGACATTTAGCTTTATGATTATGTTATTCGGATGACTTGCCCAAGCTCTTCTTCACCAAAGGAGTACAAAAATATAGGTAAATACTTACAAAACTTTGTTTATTAGGTAATACAAGCAAACACATTGTTAGTACCTACGCGATAAAAGCTTAGCCTCGTCCTAATAATTTAGGAACTTCTAAGAACTTAGTATTTAGTTACTAAAGCAATAAAAAAAACATTCCACCGCAAACCTTCTTCGCTAATTGGAGTAACATCAAACTCTGCCAATACTGAAAGGACGGGTTGGTTCACAGAATTTGAACAATTCATCAAATTTCAAAGATAACATACAAGTTATGTTACTATCCTAATAGTACCGTAAAATAAGCGGCCCATGATGAAATAATAACAGAACTTGAAAAGGATTTTTACAGAAGTTTGACATTTAATGAATTGTTTTAAATTTTGTGAAACAACACGTCCTAAGTATACAATGTAATATCATGACATTCGAGTAGCTAAAGTATATTTGTTCAAATAATTGCTTTTAAGGAAACGAGCAAATGTGTTATTTCTTTCGAATCCAAATATGTTTTGCAGAATTTTGAGCCAACATTTCCAGCACCAATTTAGTCAAATAATTTAACAAAAAATTGTCCACTAGACCAGTGTGTTTCATTAGGTAAATAAGAAGGTAGGTTATGAATTATCCAACTTTTAATATTACTATGTACATACATTATAATTATTATACTCAGTATAATCATAAAGCTTATTGCGGAACTATATTATTTGTATGTCGACAAAATAAAAGTATTAAGATCATATTTGAAATAGGCAGCAAATTGTATTTAATTAAAATTGCATTTAAAAAAATATATTTGTAATAGCCTTATTGCAAAAGGTTGGGTAGACATTTTAATTATGGAAATTGAGAACAACCCTTGAGTGATTTTCGTAAGGACTAATATTTTTTTTAAATTTCATAATCATAAGTTTATGTATTTACACAAAGGCCGTTTCACCCGTGAGAAATCACGGGATATTATATTTCCAGTTTTGTAAAAGACAATAACATAATAATACACATGATTTCTTTAATGAGCAATTATTAAGCCCCCGCATACCCAATTTCTACAGATTTGTTAACTCTTTAAGTTTTTAAGTTTCCAAAAGTTATTTTTGAAGATAATATCCATTATTTTTTTTTGCCAAAATTGTATGAAATTCCCGCGATAGAAAAAAATTGCAAAGTAAGCTCCGAAAAATAAAAAACAAAAACAACTTTGGTTCTGTTATTTAATACGTTATAGGCATGAAGTGGATCTTTAAATGCAACTAAAGCATTTTTTTATTTTTTATTGTGTTTATTTCTTGCTAGAGCAATCAAAGTTACAGAACTCATTTTAGGGCAGGAGGAACTTACAATTCATATGTAGGAGGTAGTAGGTACAATTTTACAACGGTATTTTGATATCAAATATAAGTTTCACATTCAATACAGCATAAAAATTAAAATAATGACACGTTAAGTAGAACAAACAACAATAGAAAACAAGTACAGAAAGAAAAAAAAACATGGATAATATACAACAAGAAATGACAACACGGTTACATATTTTCATTTTTAAATGTAGTTAAAAAAATCTTTTAAAGCATTGCTTTGCAATTTTTTATTATGGTGGATGTGTTTGTACATATCTGGAAGCGAATTATACAGTGTATAGGCAATATATTCGTGTAAACATAAATTTACAATAATTCGTGTAAACATAAAACATTTTTGGAATTACACTAATTCTCAAAAAAATAATAACTTGGGTATTCCTCCTTGTATGAACTTCAATGGGAAAATTGGTTGTAATGATGAAAACATTGTAAACTTATTCGCCGATTATTTTAAGTCTGTATATGAAGAGGATATACCTAGCAACGAAATTCCCCAATTCTCATCAAATCTTAGTCTGGATATATCTGAAATACGCATAGAAATTAATGATATCAAAAAGCATGTAAATTTGTTAGATGTTAGAAAAAATGCTGGACCTGATAATATTCCACCGGTGTTAATTAAGGAATGTTTAAACGGCCTAACTGTTCCTCTTTTCCTAATTTTTAATCAGTCTCTAGAAACAGGTTGTTTCCCTGATACATGGAAACACAGTTTTCTTACCCCTATTTTTAAAAAGGGGACAAAACAGACATTACAAATTATAGACCGATATGTATCCAATCAGCGATACCCAAACTTTTTGAAAAAATTGTACTCTCTAAGATAACTTCCAACATACAAAAAATTATAACTTCCTACCAACATGGCTTTTGTTCAAATAAATCTACTTTAACTAATTTACTAATATACGAAAACTTCATATCCAATTCTTTAGCAAACAGATGCCAGGTTGACTCAATATACACTGATTTTATGATAAGGTGTGTCACAAAATATTAATTAATAAATTAGCCACACTTGGAGTTTATGGTAGTTTATTAAATTGGTTTATTAGTTATTTGTCCAATAGAAGTCTTAGTGTGAAAATAAATGGCACAAATTCATGGCACAACTAACAATTACATAATATAATTACACAATATAGTAGGTTATTAATTACATAATATAAGTATTCGATGTACCCCCATAAATAAGCAGGGCTTGTGTGTATGGGGGTGATGTTATATTTGTTTATATTTGGTACGATTCAGTTCAACTGTTCGGAATACTTTTTAAGGTGGCTTTTGAATTCGTTTATATTTGCATTCATGTTTCTAATTTTTTCTGGTAATGAGTTAAAAAATTTAACTCCGAGATATTCATGGTTGAACTGTCCTATTGTTTTTTTACATTTAGGAGTAGGAAGTATTGACGTTTGTCTAAGATTTCTGTTATTTTTAAAGGGTGCAATTTTATTTTGAATATAGTTTTTATAAATTTGTAATGTTGCATGGTAGAAGTATAATGCACTTAATTTTCTGACCTTAAATTGTTTGAATAAAAGTTCGGACGAATATGAATAGGGTTTTTTTAATATGGTTTTTATTATTAGTTTTTGTGATATGTAAATTGTTTGAGTTTGATTTTTATATGTACCGCCCCAGCCTATAATGCCGTATTGTATAATTGATTGACAGAAAGCGAAGTATGTGGTTCTAAGTAATTTTTCGTTTAAAATATCTCTTAAACATCTAAATATATGTGAGTATTTCTCAAAATAAATGTACGTAACGAAAATTTAGTTACGAAATAGTGTTACGAAATAGTCATAAGACGTAACTAAATAGTAAACATAAGGCTTGTTTACACAATGGCAAATTTTATTTTACTTTTTTTATTATTTATTCAATTTAATTAGTTGTCGTCTTTTTTAAATGTAAGTAATTATCCTTTACTTTTTTTTATTTATTGTACATACTACAAACATACATAAACTCACGACCCAAATATTTGTATTTTGTTATACCAAAGGGGTTTAAAAAAAAAACAAGGGAGTATAAATAAATGTTTTTTAATCAAATTATCAGCTCCCAAATTGAAGTACCTAACACAATATTCAACAAATCTTAAGAAATTAAAGAACAGGCACTGTTTAAACTATTAAAAAATTAATAACATACAATTATTTAGTTTGAATCACTATCCATTAGCGTTTTATAAATTTCTTCCTCATCTTTATAATAATTGAAATCTTTCCGAGACACATTTGGTCAGTTTTTCAGTCTTTGGTTTATCACTCCGCTTTGGCGCATGAATATAGTCATTTAGTGATAGAGATTTAGAGATAAGGCCCTTACAAACCACTTTCTTTTTTGTATGGATATTTTCCAGTTTTTCGTTTTTAAGATAGTCACTCCACATGGTTTATCTTTGATTTTGTTAGAATCTTCATTTTCACTATATTTTCACATATTTTCAATATCAGTGTTATTTTCTATGGCATTATTATTTCCTATTATAACATCTCCGATTTATTATATAATCCAGTTTCGATGGGAATAGCATCATTATTAGTCTTAGTTTGTTTATGCAATAATATTTTCAGAATATTCACTTGCCTTTTCATCCGATTACAGCACTGTCTTAAATTCTTATTTCGACTTTTTAATCGAGTATTTTCTTCAGTCAGCTTTTGTAGTCTTTCCTTTAGGATTTTTTTATTATTTTTTCTACGTTCAAATGTATTATTGTCTTGTGTCGTAGGATTAGCCTTTTTCTTTCTTTCAGCTCTTTTATCATTGGCTTGTCTCCACTTTGCCCGTAGCTCTTCTTTTTCTTCTTCTGTAAGAATTTATTTTTTTATTTTTGATATTTTCTATAACTTTTGTTAAATGCTTAATTCGGATTTCCTCATATTTATTTGTATTTTCCTTTTTCAGTCTTTCTCTGTAAGCGTTTTGCTTTTTGGCATTGGTTTTTGGGGGCATTCCTTTAAAAAAATTATGCTGTAGTTATGGTTTTATCAGAGTAAATAAAAATAAATTTATATTTAAATAAGCTTTTATAAAAAACTTAAGGCACTTATAAATATTGTATAGAGCGCCTGTAGAACGGATAGTGTGTATGAGTGCCTCACGCTTATTTAAAATAAAACCAGTATTGGACGGCTCAGCTTGATCTTCAAGTACTTGTCATTATGTATAATGCCATATAATCGCGATGATAAAACATACAAGTCCGACGACACCTGCTCTGCCATTGACCATCAGGAATTTCCAGCGCATCCTATGTATTACAACCTACCTACTTTCCAGCGCCATCAACAGATCTGCTCTATGGTATAATAATATTTATTTTTTTCCTATTATATCTAAATACATATGTATATTTGTGCATTGTGCATAATATATTACATTATTACTAAACTTACATAAGACTTTCATAAAAATGCTAGACACACTTACAATATACTTACTTTTCTTAATCACGTTGTAACTGTGTACACTCAGCTTTACATTGAACTTTTTCGTTACGTTACGAAATTCATAACAAACGTTACGAAATTGTAATAAGAATTTATGTTATAAAAAGTCAATGGTTTGATAAAATTTAAAAGTGTTAATATGTAAGCTTAGCAATGTTCGTACCGCACATGTTACAAAAAGATGAGTAGAAAAAGACTTACCGTTTTGTGAAAAAAGGCTAAAATATTTTCTGTTACGAAATAGTGGTCCCACTAAAGAAACACGTTATTACTGATTTTAACAATTAATGTTATGGCGGAGAAGTCAGACCAACAATTAATCAGAAAGAGGCTAGTGTTGCCCATGTTAAATTTTACAAATGGGTTAAAAAATTACGGTGGAAGTACTAATAAAACGTAACTAAAGAGTAGTTACTAAAAAGTAAATAGTGATGTCTCATTTTGTTTTTTGTGCATAAATTATTAATTTATTATGAAACCCCATAGAAAATTACCTTTTTACAGAAACTACATTTAATTAAGAACCTAAAACTTACAAAAAATCACATATTATAACGTTATTATCGCATTTTATGAAGTATAAACAAATGAAGTGGGTAGGGTGGCAATTTTATTTTGTATGGAAGGTAAAAATCGATATTTAAAAAAAAATTAAAATGTTTGCGAATTGATACGATTGTAATGTTTATTTTTCGATATTTTAAAGCCTAATATTTATTCTACAAAATGGTGCATATTTTTTTTGTATGATTAATTAAAAACATGTGAAATTTTTTAACTGTTTGTAGGCACACTTTATTTTTCCAAAATGTACACTTTTTTTGAGAAATACTCATATGTTAGTTTCCTTATTCTGTTGTTCAGAATATTTATATGTGGGGACCATTTTAAACGCTGGTCTATTGTTATGCCTAGGTACTTAATATCGGTCTTGCTTTCTATGTTTGTGCATAACATATTGCATTTGTGGTTTTCTGTATTTTTCACAGAGTGGATAATTATGTTTATTTCTTTAGGTGTTTCTTGTTTTTTAATGAAAAATGGTAAATAATAAGTTTTTTTAGAGTTTAAAGTCAACAGGTTTTCATCAAACCATAATTTTAGTTCATTGATATCTGTATTTGCCATGTTATTTAGTTCTGACCAGGTGTTTGCTTTTAGTAGTAGGACTGTATCGTCAGCGTAAGAGACAATGTCTCCATATTTGGAAATATTGAATATATCATTGACATATATAATAAATAACAATGGTCCCAAAACCGTGCCTTGGGGTATTGAAAAGTCGCTATATTTTGAATCGCTGACTTGATTGAGTAATTTTACTTGTTGAGGTCTTTTATATAAATAACTAGTTATCCATGCTAAGACTTTTCCACTAATCCCTACTGATTTTAATTTACTTATTAATTTTTTATGTGATATGCTGTCGAAAGCTTTTTTGAGGTCTATAAATATGCCAAGACATTTTTTATCGGAATCTAGGGCCGTATATAAATAGTTGGTTATTTTTGCTATCGCGTCGTGAGTACTTGTATTTTTTTTGAATCCGAATTGGTTATAATTAATTATTTTATTTTCTTCTAAGAATGTCCAAATTTGTTTTTTTACAATTTTTTCATATATTTTTGATATATTCGAGAGAAGTGAAATCGGGCGATAATTTTGTGGATCTTTACGACAGTCAGACAGATAGACAGGGGTTATAATTGCTCTTTTATAGTTATTGGGAAATTCGCCATTTGCTAGACTTAGGTTTATTATATGTGTTATGGGGTGAATTAAGTATTCTTTCATCGATTTTATTGTTTTAGTATCTATGTTATCAAATCCGGGGGCAGAATCTCCTTTTAGTTTCGAAATAGTTCTGTCAATGTCGATTTCTGTGACTGGGTGAAATTTATTAATTTGACATTGTGTTATTTGTTGTGGATTAGATATATTGGTCTTATTTATGGATTTTGCTAGGTTTTTTCCCACGTTATTAAAATAGTTATTTAAAATATTACAACATTTTTTTGTGTCATTTTGTACGTTATATATTATTTCCCCATCTGAGATTTCTGATATGTGCTCATATTTTTTCTTTTTATATATTATTTCATTTATTGTTGACCATAATTTTTTATTATTGTCTTTAGCTTCTGTTATAATTTTTGAGTAGTAGTCGTTTTTCGTTCTCCTTATTAGTGTAGTTAGTATATTTTTATACTTTTTATAGTATAATACAATTTTATTGTTAACTAGTGGCCTTTGTGTTATTTTATAAAGTTTATTTTTTTTCCTAGTGGCTTTTATTAATCCTAGAGTAATCCAAGGTTTAATTTTTCTTGTTTTTGAGTTGGGGACGATTTGTTTTTTTTTGTTGATTCTAAAACGTGTTTATTTAAAGTGTTTTCAAACAGTAATGCACTTTGGTTGGCGCATTTATTTATTAAAATTTCTTCCCATTTTTCAGTTTTTAGTGATTTTTCTAATAATTTGTAGTCTATTTGAGAATATGGAAGATTTAATTTGGGTTTTGTGTTTAGTTTTCTATTTGTATCATGTAGTATAAGACACGCGTAGTGATCAGTTATATTAGTTTTCCACACAGTAGATTTAATATTTTTTATTTCATTCAAATGTATATTACACCAGATGTGGTCTATGCATGATGGCGTTTGGTTTTTAATTTGTCTAGTGTTATTATTAATAAAAGATTTAAAATTGAGGTGTGTCATCATGTTTATGAAATTATTTTTTTCAATTGAGTGATGGTTTGCAGAAATATTTATATTGAAATCACCACAAACAAAAGTAAGTATTCTCGGTAATTTGCTAAGATATTCACATAGTTCGTATGTAAAGTTGATTATGTTTGATTTGTGCGTTCTGTACACTGTTAAAATTCTGTATAATTTATTTTTTAATTTTATATCTATTTTTAGACAGTTTACATATTGTATATAAATTTCTTCAATGTCAGTAATTTCACACTCATCATTAACAAATATAATTAATCCACTATTTTTGTTAATCGGTCTTGTTGTAGCGATGCCTTTGTAGTTTGGTAGCGCATTTATGTATTGATTGTCATTACAGTGCGTTTCCGTTAACACTATGCAGGTGGGTGATGTATGCAGATCATTTATATTTATCAAGAATTCATCTAGGTTTTTTGCTATGCTTCGGATGTTCATATGTAATATTAAGAATGGGTTATTGTTTGTAATACACCATTTATTGACTTCCGTAATATTTTGACATATTTCTTCGGTTATTTTGTATTTTTCGTCAATTTGTTTTATTATAAAATCGGCCATTTTTAATTGTAATCAATTTTTTCTTGAGCGAAGGCAAGCATTTTCATCCTGTGTTTACATTTTTCGCTATTTGATTTGTGGTCTGTTGTATTTGTGGTTTTGAATTTTAAATTAAGTTCTGTGCAATTTATGCATTTTGGTGTTTCGTTTTTACTGTTGCAGTCTTTAATGTTGTGCTCACCCGCACAATGAAGGCATTTTGGTTTGTTGGGAAGTTGAAGACAACGCACTGCTGTGTGCCCATATTTTTGGCAATGGTAACACTGCATTAGAGGGTTGCAATCTTCAACTTTTATTTGGTAAAAACCAAGGTTAACTTTTTTTTTCGTAATTAGCAGATTTCTCAAATCTCCACTGGTTTCGAGGATGATATTTTTTTGTAGAAATTTTTTAATTGGTATGGTTCCTTTATATTTTATTTTATTTGGATCCTTTTCATATATTATTTTTATATCTTCATTTTGCAGAATTAGATCCGATATAAATTCTTCATGTGTGTATTTTTCGTCGATTCCTTTAAAGATCATGCACGGTCTTTTTTTATCAATGCTTTCAATTTGTATTCCTTCAAGTTTTAATTTTGTGATTTCATTTTTGATGTTGGCCATATCATCTGCTTTTTGTAAATTGATTATTAATTCATTTTTTGATGTCTTTCTGATGCTACTTACTCCGATTCCTAGTTTAGATATTTTTACATTCTTCATGATTGTTTCTTTTATGTCTTCATTTTCGTTTTTAGTTTTTATTATAACGGGGAATACTGGAATTTTAGGTGTCGTGTATTTTCCACTTGTGATGTTAGCGTAACTTCTCGTAGTTGTTTTATTTTCGAGATTTTGATATTTTTCTAAGTTTTGATTTGTTGTGATTATTTTTTCTAATTTTTGACTGTAGTTTTCATTATTAATAATTATTTGGTCTTGCAATTGAATTATTTTATTTTGTAGTTTTAATTGTTCACATTTTATTATATTCATAAATGACATTGTTGATATATTTACTAACATAAAAGTATTACTTTTTGCTGATGATTTGAAACTTTATAAAGAGATTAATAACATAAATGATTGCATTATATTACAAACTAATTTGAGAAATCTTTTTGAATGGTGCTCTATCAACAAACTTGCATTGAACATAAAGAAATGTCAGTTCATTAATTTTTACAGAATAAATAATCCAATATTTTTTCAATATACATTAAATGATAAAAACTTAAATTGCGTCAGTGAAATTATTGACCTAGGTATATTGTTCGATAGCAAACTAACTTTTGTGTATCATATTAATAACATTATCAATAAGGCTCTTAAGACTCTTGGATTTGTTTTGAGAATTTCAAAAGACTTCAATAATTTAGGCACATTTATCATGTTGTACAAAACCCTTGTTAGATGCCAACTAGAGTATAACTCTACATTATGGTCTCCCTTTTACAATATTCATTCCGATAATATTGAAAAGATTCAACATAAGTTCTTGAAGTATATAAACTATAAATTGCATATTCCTGTAGAAAACATTGATTATAACTACTTACTAGATAAATTGTCCTTATTAAAACTTTCTGAAAGAAGAATAAACACAGATTTAATAGTTCTACATAAAATACTTCATTACAAAATTGACTGTCCTGAGTTACTCCAATTAATCAGCATCCACATACACAAAAGATCTTGCCGAAATTTACTACCCTTTTATTTTTACAACACAAGGACACTGTCTTATCAAAATTCCCCAATTCCAAGACTTCACAGTCTCGGAAATAAATACTCTGATCTGGGAGATATATTTCATCTTAAAAATAATCAATATAAATATTGTTTATTTCAATTCTTTTATAGATCGAGACACAAATAGACATCTATAATTTCCGCAATATATATATTTTTATTTTTATTTTGAATATCTATTTATGTGAGACTTCTTATCATTTTTACTAATGTTTTATTATATGCTTTTATGGTTTTATTATATGCTTTTGTTGTAACATTTAATATTTTTTCTTTTTTCGTTGTATTATGTTTCCTTTATTGTTTTAATTTTGTAGAATCTATAATAAGTGTGATACTCTACTATTAAACTTTGTAGTGTGTAAAAGCCCATTAGGGCGTGTAATAATAATAATAAATAAATAAATATAGTTCAGTGATTTTAACCCATATTTTGTAGTGTGTGTTTGAGGAATGCGGATTTTATTGTTATTTCGAGTATTGTGGTTGTGGATGTCTTGATTGTAAAGTGGCTTGATGTTGGTGTGAGTTGATTTTTGGGTAATTTGTAGGATGGTGCTTGTGATTTCATATTTAGAAAGGATTGTAATTGGAAGGATACCAGAAACTGAATAGATGTCCCTAACATGAGTGTCCCATGGAAGTTCAAACACATTTCTGAGAGCTAGGTTTTGAACCACCTGCAGGTCAGCTATCAATTTCTTTGAGGCAAAACCCCAGATACCGCAGAGATAGGAAAGGTGTGAATGTACCATGGCATAGTATACTGAAGTTAGTAAAGGAACGGGTAGTAATCCTTGAAGCCTATATAGTACACCAGTTATAGGGGTAATTTTCTCTTTTATATGATTTATATGGAGATCCCACGAGAGTTGGGAATCTACGATCAGACCCAAATATTTTGTGTTCATTTTCTTTTCGAGGCAGTTGTCTCCAATTTTAATATCGAGGCTGAAATTTTTCTTGTTACCGAAAAGTATATAATGGATTTTTTTTACGTTAAGAGTTAGTTTGTTTATTCTCAACCAGATTGTGAGATGGGAAATATCAGCATTCATCTCCGTTTCAAGCTCCGCTAGGTTCAGTTTATTGTAAAAAAATACCGTATCGTCAGCATAAAGTTGTATAGTTCCTTTAATACCCCACTTTGTTATGTCATTCACGTAGATTAGGAATAGCAACGGTCCAAGAATTGATCCCTGTGGTACTCCACATGTTATTTTACCTAATTCACTCATTTCTCCTCCAAATTCTACTGCCGAAAAGCGATTTGATAGGTAAGATCGGAAAAGCTCCAGAGGTGTACCAATATTTGTCGAGAGATTTACGCTCTATTTCAAACGAATCGTGTTTCATTAAATATTTTCACAATTCTCGCTTCATTATCATTTTTTAATATTGGCGCGCTCCCTCTAACATTCGTATTTACATATCTCCCTTTAAAACCGTCTTTGAACTCTTAATATGGGGCCTTATAACTTTATTTTGAGGATTTAGTCAAATAGCAGCAGTTCCCAATTGTTAAAGTTCGTACATAATATTATAAGTGATGTGATCTAACATAAGATAGTTAAATCAAGAAATGAATATTGGTAGTATTGCAATTTGCACCATCAACAACTGATGACAATAATAACAGTCAATATTATTCGGAGAGTGTTTGTTCTCCGAAACGGTGATAGTGATAAGTCACGAAGGCGTAATCAGTAAGTGAACTCACGTTTGCTAAAGTAATTTGACAGAGTTTGTTTTTAGCAAAATAACACAATATTATCATTTAAACAGCCAATAAACGAAGTTCAAGATACTAAACTTATTTAGTTATTCAATTATATTGTTTTAGAATTTTTAACCTCTCTAGGACAAGCCTGTGTTGAGGTAAATAATTTTACAAAATATTAAAAATAACACAAAGGTTATATATTGGGAGAACAATATTGTTACATTTATGTTTCAACGAATTGGGTGGGTACCTACATGGTTTATTTATGATGGTACCTATTAAGCTAATTCTAGCCAATTCGTTACAGTATAATATGCTACGTATACATACATACGCGAGCCGAACTGACGAACTGAACCTCAACTTATGGCAAATGAACGAAGCAACCGCAAATGGCGCGAAACACCGCTTGCAGTTGCTTCGGTCCTTTCCCGTAATTGGTGGCTCGGTTCGCGTTTAAGTTCGCAAAGGTATACGTACCATAATGTAATAAGCATGTGGTGACCATGATATACATTGATATTTGATTGTAAAAAAACATAATAAACTATTATTTTTAAAAGGAAGAAATAAGAAAATAAAGTATTACATTAATTTAAAAGGAGAGAGATGAAAAAAAATGTTGGCAATCCTCGGCTAGCACAAATAATTTAAAATTCTTTTAAAAAGTACACAAGGAATTAGACGACTTAATGTATTCTGGAAGGCTATTAAATAGAAGTGGAACCTGATACAAATAATTTCTTTGACCAAATGAAGATTTAGTGTGAGTTATATTTTATGCCCACGCGGGCTCTAACGAATATATATATATGCATGCAGAAGTATATTATTATGCTAACTTTAATAATGATTATTATAGCCTTTTTGTTACTATGTATATTCCATGCAGTTAACACATCTACAATTTCTACGAAAGTATTGCCAACTGCATGCAATCTAAGTACAAGGAAGCGGAATTTAAAAAACACAGTCCTGATATTGTTGTTGCAATTAAAAAGTCGATCGTGTAGTTCTAGTTGATATGTTAAAGGTGATTAGACTCAGTAACTGTTTATAATTCCATTAACAATTTAAAAAAATAAAAGATATATCGGAAACAAGTCATCTAAAGAGTTTTAATTGTATTAATTCTTTCATCAATCGGTTGTTATTTATAGTTTTGGCTGGGGTATAGAAAGACGGGGTTTAGCCGGATTTAAATTTGTCAAAAACTGACCAAAATATAGTCGTTTTAACATTTGAAACGAAGTATTAATAACAAATTTAAAAATATTATAATAAATAAAAAATTTAAATTAAAGAAAGATCAAAAAACATACAGTTTGGCTGAATATAAAATTCTACTATACCCCGGTTGAAACAACACGGCCTAAGAGTTTATTTATTTTAATAAATCGTCATCAAAAATACTAATTTCGGTTGTCGGTTATCAAAAGTCAAAATGTCACTTACAAAATTGGAACTGATTGTGCGAAGAATTCAGACAATCAAAGTACCTACACAGAATTTTTTTTTAATTGAATCATTTTAGAAATTTACAGGAATTCAGGCTATCCCGTGATATTTTATAAAGAATCTATAAATACCAATAGCATCAAAATGAGATCTGAATCAATTTTACGAATTCAACAAAATCGCGTCCCAGTAATCATTCAGAGGTCCAAATCTGAGATAATTTTGGAAACTCGGGCAACTATTATGGGCTACTACATCTGTATCTGTACTTGGGGTATAGCTGTATCAGGGATATTTGCCTGAATTCGGAGTATATCTGTATTTGAGGTACAGCTGTATCCCAGGCATGTCTGCATTTGGGGTATATCTGTACCAGTGAAATATCTGTATCTGGTGTATTTCGGCCTAGGAAATAGGAAGTAGGAACAATCGCGCCGGGACTGCAATGCGGTAATAAATATCTACAGCCTCAACCGCACCGAGAGTGGAACACCGCGAAAGGGTGCAATACGACAGGAAAATTCATAGTCGAATTTTTAATGCGACGACGAACTGCAAGCGGAATATTACTGAAATCTTCAACAATGAGCGTTTGTTTGGTAGGTAATAGTCCAAAATTATCGATCACCTTAGTAGCGCGTGGATATTTTGATTTAATTATAGATAGGTACAAATAATAATAACCAAAAAATATTATTTTTAATTCCATAAATCATTTTCAGTCATACATTTGTTATTTTTAAACTTCTTTTTTTTTTAAACTGTATTTTATTTAGTTATAAAATTTTACATCTTATATCTAATATATTCGTTTCTAGGAATACTATATTATTATTTACTACTTACATACTAAAATTTGGACTTCACAACATTGAGACATAATCCACGAAAAACTGCAAGACTTTTAGCTTCCTAAGGTTTTTTCTAAGGTTCATCATTGGCTAGGATGAAAGGGGCATTGAGAATTGAAAATTGTATTTCTGCATTTTCAAAACGCTAGAGTATTGGTAGCGTTTGGTGTGTGTTTTGGCGGAAAATACAACAAATATTGATAAGAATCTATACTAATAGATAGAAAGATAAAGTGAAGGTTGCAATGGTTAAAGAGAAAACATGTAAAACATAGGACACACATTCCGATATTTGATATCAAATATTAATATCATTCTATGTTTCACATTACTATAAAAGTCGTTTTTACGAGAAAGATATCATACATCAGCATTACAAAAAATATATATATATTTTTCTTCGTTTGAAGGACCTTTTACTTAAACTTTTTCTTTCAATATTTTCTATATTTTACTACGCACTAAAACTGATAAGAGGCTATCAATTTAGTCCCCTAAGTACTATCCATCCTGATCTATTACTGCGTTAAAAATTACGGGAAGCGGAGCAGAGTCACGGTTCTCTTAATAAATCGTACATCTAGACGTCATCTAACCTTTAATAAGGATCGTTCACAGAATTCCTAAGTGGTTATTAGGGTTCATATTGCTTAGGGGAAATAATAAAGTATCGGCAGACAGAATCATTAATGGCTCTAACACCAACAAATCAAGAAAAGCAACGGAGGAAAACTACCAAAACACTTGTATTAAATTCGATACTCACGAGAAGAGGCTGTGAGATCTCTAGGATCGATTTCAGCGGAAACCAATAATTGTTCCCGATATTCTATAAGTTTTTTTTTTGCAAACTTCATTCCACATGAAATAGCTCTGCACAGATTTCAGTCGAAACAGAGATATTTTAATTTTCGTATGCATCATTAGTCCGGAGCCAAATAAAGTATAACTCACCAATTTGTTAACAGCATTCACTCATAGGTTCACGCGGTTTCTAACGAAAAAATACGACGCAAATTTTTAAGACATATAAATTATAAACTTAAAATAAACTACAACTGTCTAATGAAAATTTCTAAATATAATAAAGCTTCTTTCTTTGTTTTTTCTTGTTGTTTAAAATAAAACATTTGTTGTTAATTTAACAATGATATTATTGAATATTTAAAAATTAAAATGGAGTTCTAGAAATTAAACCTGATAACAATACAAAAATAAAAATAAAGCTGTCCGACAGGAGATTGGTTTCCGATGTCATTTTTCTTTTTAAAATTTTTAATTCCCTTATTGAAAGCCCTGCATTATTGTAATTGATTTCATTTCATGTCCGTATTTAGAGCACACGAACTAAAAATATATTTCACTGTAACAATAACGTTAGTTCTAAATACCCCCACAGAATATGAAATCTACTGTCACAATTATTTTATTAGTAAATCGGTTTAACCGGTAATAAATCATTTTAAATTGGGAGGAGATAAAATGGAATCATATAAATAAGTCGTCTAAACGTGGTTAAAACCTCAGTTTTAGAATGGCATTGGAAGCAGAAACAGCTGTAACAATAACAAGAACCAAAAAATAATTGCAGAACTTAATAATTATATTATTAAATTTGATTTTAATATATTTAAAAAAAAAAAATAAAATAACGTTAGTACCAATTCCTTTGTAAACTCCCTTATAAAACGCATACACAGCTTAGTGTTTTTTGCAACTATCGTTTATTTTCTCATAATAATCACATTTCCAAAGTCTCGATAATTTGATCCCAATAACATAATTTAATGAAAGTAGGTCGGAGACTATCGAATTAATAGTGAACGTAAGTCTCTGATTAGTGAACTAAGTCTGATGAATGTACTACGCGAACGTAAAAAAGCGTGCACGGAGAATACTCACTGATATAAAATATTGATTATTTATTAAGAATCTCTTCAAATTATTTGTAATCCGGTTAAAAGCGGATTTGCAGGCCCTTAAAGAATGAATTAACAGGTTTCCTAATAAACGTTCAGTAAAACATGAATTTCGTTGGAACACGTGTTCATAAAAATATTTTCGCGTTTCGTCATTATATTATCAGGACAAACGCAGGTGCACGAAATTTTTATTAGGAAATGCCTTGCAGTCCCGTTTATAACAGGATTTTAATAAATCATCAATACTCAAATTTCTACTTGTATCGGTAGTTCTCTTCCATTTTTAACGTAATAAAATTATAATCATATTTCTATGATTTGTATAGCGCAATTTTTGTGCATAATCACCTCAAGGGCGTTATTCAAATATACAGGGTGTATCGGCACGTACCCGACAAACTTAACCAGCTATTCCTTAGCATATTTGGAGTAAAAAATCTTATGTGCACTTTGCTGTCCGGTAACGTTTTTTTTTTAATAAAAAATTTACTATTCATATTTTCACCACATGTCACCACTGTTTTATCCTTTGTCAAAGTTTGAAAACCCATCTGGTAATATTTTATTAGAATTCCGTTGAATAATGCACGTGTGTACCTATATTGGCGCACTTTTACAATCACAACGAAATGGCACGGCACCATTCGTCTCATTTTTAACTATTATTATTTAGTGTGTGCGAAAGAGCGAAGACGCTTTTCGACATCCTTGCTTATAACAGCTGTTGAACCCGAAAAGCAATGCCAATAACAGTGATGTAGTGTGGAAAATTTCAATATTTTTGTTTTTAATTGAAAAAAAATGCTACCGGACAGCAAAGTGCCCATAACATTTTTTACTCCAAATGTGCTAAGGAATAGCTGGTTAAAGTTTGTCGTGTTAGTGCCGATACACCCTGTATAATACATCCCTACAATGATCTATCTTAGTACTTACTATAGACTAGTCAAATAATTATCAATTTATGGCTAACAGATAGCATCCACCTGTTCGTCGATCACTAATAAAAAGCTAAATGTACAATGGATTTGATTGATGAACGTGATGTTAGAATGTACATATGTTATTATTCTTATTTATTTATATTTTGTGCAGGCAGATAATATACAGTACCATACTTACCTGGTAGGTCAGAGATTAACACTGTTTATTGTTTATTAGAGAACTTTAGATGCGGTTCGCACGCACAGGACATAATGGGACTTTCTGTTATTTATTTTAATAATATGTATTTATGTTCTTTAATGAGAGTGTTTAGGAAAGGAAAGGCAAATTTTATGCTGGGCGGTACTACATACAGTACAAAGATTTGATCAGATTCATCTTCCTAAATGTGATTCGTCCGTAGGTATAAAACAGTTTTCGAGTAATATAAATCCAATAAGAAATGTGTGATTAGGATGTATTATATGCAAAACAAGAATGCTACTACAGGCAGGTATATTTAATTTAAGGATATGACAGTTTAAAGAAAGCTCAAAGTTCTTAGTTTAGGCTTGAATTCTGTTGGACTTGTTATGCATCTTAGTTCCAAAGGGAGTATATATTCCAAGCCTTCGGCCCAGATGATCCGAAAGCGCGATCACCAAACTTAGTATTTGGCTTGCGCTTAGGTTCCATAAGTCTGCCTATAGCTGATGATGTTGCTGATCTAAGAGTTGACTGCCTCAGACCAGTGTTTTTCGGGAAGCATAGTTAATAGATGCAGCATACCAGTTGCACGAGTACTTTAAATAAAACGTTTCGTAAACTTTTTAATAAAAGTATGTTTATCTTAGTGACCAGCCAGGTAAGTATGTTTTTCTGTATCTGTTTGTAAATAATAACTATGTTTATCCGAACCATTCAATTATTATTATTACACCTGAGAGTACCTTTCTTTTATTGCTCATATAACTTAACTATACTTTATCTTATTGGATTAATATTACGTTTTCGAAACATTTCTTATTGAGCGACGAATCACATGGGGAAGATAAATTCTAATAAAATCCCCATACGGCCTTTAGTAAAGTTTGATTTTCGTTTCTAAACGAAAACACAGAGCATAAATAATTTAACACCAGAATTAAAAATAGCATCTCCAATAAAATGCAATGCGGAGTGATTGCAAAATTATGTCCTGTGTATATAAAATATGAAATGCAGGTAGATAAATAATATGTACGTTTTTGTGCAGCATCACGTGATAGATTTAGTTTTGTAATGTTATTGATTGATGAGCTGGTGGATATAAATCATCCAAATATTATTATTATTAACTTACGTTTTAAAGAAAATAAATGCACGTGGCTTAGGATCCTACTGCCAATAATCCATCAGTAAAATATTGAGGGAAAGAAAAATGTCGCTGTTTTCTACGTTCTTGGGTAATATTTACGAGCAAAACTTAAGAATAATCGTTAACACTGACCAAATTAATGTTTCCATTGTAAAATATATTTCAATAATTCTTTTTTACAACCAAAGAAACTTTAGACGATAAGAAAACAAGGATATTAACGATTCCATTTAATCGTTGGATTATTTCGACGCCGAATACATAACAAATAAAATACACCATTAGTAATTCGGTTTTTTGTGACTCTTCCGTAGAATCCAGAAACTCTCGGAGTGTATTTGACAAGTGCGAAGGCAAATTGACAAGGAAAACATCACCGCGTTTGCATAAATTAATTTTAAACCGTTCAGTTCAGGGTGAGCGCTGTTAAATTAGATAGTAGAATGTAAAGGAAACAGGAAATTGTGCGACTCGGCTGCCGGCGGAAGTGGCAACTTGGGCGCCATCTTCCCACTCACGGTATAGACCTGCCAATCATAACCCAGTGCGACTCATCTCAAACACGTGTTAAAACAGTACTTTACGTGTTTAAAAAACTTGTTGACGAGTCTCATCTTTCTTTTGTTGATGGAACTATACATACCCTTAATACCTGACGGGGGTAGGTTTTACCTAGACACAAGATTAATCAAGAAGACAGAGTGTAAATAATGGAAGAATCTAATTAACAACTGTTCCCGGTGTCATTTCGTACTGAGTACAAGGGGGCTTATTAGGTTCTGTTTCATTACTAGTCTTAATTTAAAATGGTCTCACGAAGTTGTAACGTAGCTTGCGTGTTTATAAAGTGAGGTGGTACGGTAGTACCTTCTAATAAGTTGTAACTGTTTCTACCTGTACGTTGTGTATATTTATATTACATTAGACATTTGCTTTATTTTTTGATAACTACCACCACCTGAAAAGGGATAGAATTGAGATATCTCCCGGCAGCAGAAAGTGGCTGAGTAATACTAAAGCCTAAAATCCAGAACACGGTGATACATTTACGTGCACCAAACTTGAGAAGATAACAATTTAAAAAAATTGGTACCAGTTTTTTATCATTTATCACACATCCTTCATCAATTTTTGTTGTTACTGAAACGTGTTCAATTTCGTTTATAAAGAAAAAAAACTAAAATACATAATAAAAATCCGTTAATGATACGGTTAAAAGGTCTGTCTAAAATTACAAATTAAATTACAAAATGCGATAAATAATTTCACGCTTTTTGAGGGACGCCATGTCTCATCAATCACGATTAGACCGATATCGGGCCATTGGAGTCTGCAAAGTAATAAAGATCATATTGGCGTGGGTTTAATTAGTTACATAGTGCAGGTCAGTGTTTAATAATGGCGGGCGAATGAGTCGTTTTACGGCTTAGCGACAACACTAATTGGACAGGTCGAGAATATCCAGTACTCATTACCTATCCAAAAAAACCTAACCTACGTAGCACAAGCATGGCGTAGCAACGCATAGGCAGTCGCCCGGGGCCCAGGAAAAATAGGGGCCCGCACCGTATTAACATTTCCGTGTTGCATATAAATTTTAAAAAAATGTATTTAAAATAATAAATTAGCTTTATAAATGCCACTTTTATCTTTTATACCTAATGCCGACCAGATTTCGCTACAACTGTAGCTTCACCAGGGCAGCATAAAACTCAACTAAAACCTAAAATCTACAAGTATCATGTGTTATAAATATATTATGCTTTTACAGTGGGTTACAAAAACATAACTTTTGGGTGTTCTAGAGAGCTAATATTACAAAAATGGCAATATTGAAGTTGTTGTAGCTGAAAATCTTAATTTATTTATTTTCGAAAATTCGATTATTTGTATGAAGATTTTCAGGAAATCTGTACGGCGCACGGCCAAACTGAAATGTCCTGAAAATCTTCATACAAAAAAATGGAATTTTCGAAAATAAATAAAAATTCGTTTTCAGCTACAACTTCAATAATGCCATTTTTTGTAATATTAGCACTCTAGTACTAATTTTTTTTTATTTAGTGTTAATCTAGGAATTCCTAGATGCGACTGAATCTTTTTCTATTTCAAATTTTCGTTGAAGAGTCGCTAATATTGTATTCAATGAGTAAATATTTCAATGTGAAGATTCACTCATTACGTTATTCCAAAAATATATATAAATATATATATATATATATGACGATACACTGCGATAGTATTATTTATTTGCAAACTAAACAGAACTTTTCAAGGGGCGGAGGGCTGAATTTCAAAGATTGCCAGGGCCCGGATATTTGTTGCTACGCCACTGAGCACTTATCATTACATGTCCGTACAACATATCGTATAACATACGACTCGAAGACTGCGGCAATATAAATCGGGCAGGATTTAATGAAAACAACGTTGCCCCAAAAATATAGATAGAACCTATTACAAAAGAAAGTAAGTGCCGGCTCAATAATTTAATCACAAAGGAAGTGCCCTCATCGTATTATCGCACACGTGCACCATCCGTGCCACATAGTGCACTTCCTATCACACCGCTTTACCAGTCGATGAGAGAGTCGTTCAAGTCATTGTCTCGAAAGGCTGACGAAATTGCTAGCGATATTGTCGGTAGTAGTAAGTACTGGAAAACTTTTGCAATGAACAGCTAATTACGAGTATAAAACCACGGAACTGTGACATTGACGTAGCGATCACAAAAAAACAATCGCTCTACTCTCTTGGCAAGATGTATCTTGCCGTGCATACAAAATCATCTATTCTCAAACGTAGAAAAGTGCAAAACCTCGACTTTCTACCGAGATGAAACTTATTTGGCTTTATTTGAATATTCCATTAACGCGGTATATATAAATAAATAAATGAGAGATCTTGGTATCATTTTGGATGAAAAACTAAACTTTGGTAGTCACATCTACCAAATTGTGATCAAAGGTATAAAACCACTAGGTTTCATATTAAGAACGACTAATAGCTTTAATTTCGTACAAGCCATAAAACTGTTATAAGTGCCTCTAGTCAGAAGCCTAATCGAGAATACAACTCGGTAGTTTGGTATCTCTCTTTCAAAATTCATATTAATAACATTGAGCGAATACAAAAAAATATATCTTTCATAAATTTTAAATTAAACATCCGGCTAGAATATATAAATTATTATCCTTTCCTATTCAATACTCTAAAAATTCATACATTAGAAGATATACGCAAAAGAAATGATTTAGCATTATTATTTAAAATACTTATCTCTAAATTAGACTGTTCCGAACTTATAAACTTACCCACAAGAACAAAACGACACAATACTATACTCTACCGCAGTATACATACATAAGCGCAACTACATAGCTAATAATTAGCTATGTAGCTAATAATTAGCTATGTAGCTAATAATTAGCTATGTAGTTGCGCTTATGTATGTATACTGCGGTAGAGTATAGTATTGTGTCGTTTTGTTCTTGTGGGTAAGTTTATAAGTTCGGAACAGTCTAATTTAGAGATAAGTATTTTAAATAATAATGCTAAATCATTTGAATTATTCTCCGATACAGCGGTTTCACACTCTGGAAATCAATACTTGGGTGATATTGACATGCTAACTTGGTAAATTTTGTGGATCATATTAAAAACCTATTTTAACCCTATTCTTGAACTTTTGGTTGTCTCTTTGGAAACCTATCTGTTCACAGTATTTTTTTGTTTACTGTATTTTTATTTCATGTGTGTGTTTTTTTTATCTATTGTAATTGTATTTGCACTATTTTTTCTCATGTTCTAAATTATTCATCATGCCAAAATTGAACCAAATTTACGTAAAATGAATAGAAATAAATTTAAAAAAATGATAATGCTTATGCCTAGAATATCGCGCAGTTGTTACTTGGATTATTTTTAGTTCTTGTTCTAAAGCGGAGATATGCAAACCTACATCGAATTACTTTAAAACCAATCACAAAACGTTACTTAGATATTCTAAGTGTGTTTTGATTACCATATGTAGATAGGCATGATTACCGCACATACAATTATTTTAGATATGCGCAATATTACTAGAGCATGCCACTCTACTGACAGATAACGATATGATACAAGCTAAAAACATCGTTGGAAAACCCAATTTATTAGGAATATTTGAATTGGAATTGTTGTTTTTTTACAATCGGACTTGGCTAGGTTAACCTATTAAAACATTGATATTTGAATTATATAAACACAGCACAAATATTTTAATCCCACAAGCCATAACACGCATGTCACTAATTTAAAAAGCTTAAGCTAAAGGGCAGAGTTCAAAGTATTCTCTGTCAACTGAAGGGGGAAGATCCCACATCCTGTCACGTGCGATGAAGGAAACAGGAACAAGCAATATTCTGTCGAAGGGAAATGCCATCTTGCCCCGTATTGGGTTAATTCAGGTGTTCGCATTCATGCGAACAGTGAACTAGTAACAGGTAGATGAATTATATACTCTACTAACTACATTATATATTAATAGAGTATTGTTCTTGTAGATAATTATTGCACTGATCTCAGATAAACTCATTTAATGAATGTACTACCTATTCCGTTATGAATAGCAATTCTGTCTGCATCTACTACAAGTTACGTAAGTAAAGTAATTTATAGAACTTTAGTTTTACCACTGAACAGAACAAAGAATATATTTATCATAGACCTTACGATGTAAAAATTTGCCCATAAACTGTAAAAAAATATGTTATTTTTGAAAGATGCGACACTAATCGGATAGTGAGGCGCTGTTGGTAGGCAATGGGTTAAATATAGCGTGTTAGTTTTATCATTTTGTGAAACCGTTTTTATCTCCAACAGAGACTAATAAAGGAATATTCCATTGAGATTCATAATTTATTTGCAAGCGCACGTAGGAAAACCGCAATGTAAATTATTATACACAAAACTTGATCTTGAAGAGAAGGGAAAAAAGCGAAAAACAACAATAGAAAATGGCAATAATAATTATTGCAAATTGTATAGCTCATTGACATCTTAGGCCATTTTGCATCAGATGTGAACTACGTGCCTCGGAGCATTATAATTCACGCTAATGAAAAAGTAGCATCAACATATCAAAGCAAATACACTAACAGGTGATAACAAGTCGGTACAAACGGTACACAGTCATTGGCATAATGAAATTATCAATACTATAATGATGCTATCGTCATGTCTCTACTGTTCAAGCGAACATTATCAGTCACATAGCATGACACATTTTTTAAGGTTTCTTTAATACACTCTATATTTCCGGAAGGTTTAACAATAATACTTATGCAACAACAGAACGCGTACCGAATCAGTTGACCTTGAAGCTTTCGGAATCGATATATCCGGTTTGCTAGTTTTTAGCAACCTCCCACTTCTACTGAAACACCTTTTCAGCAGCTACCCACAGTCAGTGCACACGCAGAGGTTTGATTACTTTTGCAAAACTTTCGGCTCAGGAGAAACCTTTAATCGAGTTACTAAACAAGTAAATAGACAAATGTCATTTCGGACGAAAAGATAGATCGGATTCAAATAAAAAATAAACCATGTTAAAAAGTTATTTTGTGTCAAAGAAATTAAAAAAAATTAACACGAAAATTTTTCTATTTGTAAAAATATGCATTTTTTAGTAACGCAGACAAACTTATTCTCGTTAAAATTTACTTATGTACAAAAACACACCTTTTCAATTGTATTCTAAATATAACTGAAAGAAATAATTGAATCAGATTCTGTATCTAGTAAATAATACATATAAAAGTAAAGTGCAATTACAAATTATAACCAATCAGATCATACCTTTATTCGATTACATTGCTGATCTACAAATAAACCTATCTGAACCACGTAATTAGTAAATGAGAATTTTAAGACTGCAAGTAAGGTACAGATAATGAGCAATTTCATGTAGACGAAACTCCTAATATAACTTAATTTGGCAGTGGACATTAAGGATAGATTGTTTCGGAGAATTTGAATAATTAATCAAATTTCAACGTTCATTTTCAGGTTCTTTAGAAGTCCCATTCAAGTTCTGCTATTATATCATTATAGGCTAGTTGCTTGAAAAAAAATTGTATTTCCGCATTTTCGAAGTTAGGATTGGTAAAACTAACCAACACTTCATCAAACCCGTTATTGTAATTTCATTAGCGAAAATAAAGTATTTTTCGGCTGGAGAAACTTTTTTTTTATATTCGGCGGATTGAAAAAAAATCTATCTTCTATTTGTTCAAGAAGATTGTCTGTAGCAAACACCGGGCGGGCGGCGTGGATTTGATACTTATACAAAGTGGTATTCGTGACTGACGAATGTTTGCAAACTTAACCTTCAAAATAAGATGTAAATTACTGCCTACATCAGATTTAAAAAAAAAATCAATAAAGCCTGGGATCGCCGGGCACGTCAGCTACTAATTAGATAAAATTCAACTTTAACGCATGACGAAGCAAAAGAGTAAACAGTTTTACACACCCCTGGTAAATTTTAAACAGATTTTGGATAACCCTGATTTTGACGGGACGCATTGGTTATGGCATGGCATTTTTTACTATAAATCAATCAATCTGTCAATAGCCTAAATATATTGAAAAACTTTCACTTCATTCACGTAAATGTATATATATTTACAACTTCAATACGAAGTATTACGAGGGTAAGCAAAAATTTATATTGGTGTGTACATTTTTTTTTCTTTTAATAACGGAAATTTTACTTCAAATTTAGGCCATACATGGGCACACTTCTTTTCTGTTGTCAACATCTAACAAAAAATAATACTAATTCTAATGCTAATTGCTCAGTTTTGTGTGAAATAAAATAAGTACGCAAAAAAACTGAATAAACGTAGGTACTTATAAAAAAAAGGTTCAAGGTAAATGGCCCGAGGATATCATAGTGTCATGAAAAGGCTACTATCTATAGTGGAGTTTTATCGTCATCTTAAAGTTATTATGTGATTAGTTGAATCATTTTATTGGCTATTAAGTGGTGTTACAGTCCCATATATTAGTAAACGGGAAAATGCTGATCATGTAGTTACCTGCAGAAACACGTGACCGTCTCCTCAACATCCAGCGGGAGAGCGAATCCTCGGGAGGGGGGCCCCACGGTGGTGTAGCGCACGTGGATCGCCCGCGACGAGGCGCCCCGCCCGAACATGCCCGAGGGCCACATGGGGCCCGGGCGCCACCAGCCCCCCGGCTGCCGCCCGCCCACCCCACTCGCACAAGGGCAAAGTCCAATACCAAAGAGCCGAGAACGAAACACTGCGTCGAACAAACAAACTAGCAACCAAACCTTTCAATCTGTCATTGCTAAAGCCATGCATTCGCTTGATTCACTGCACTGGTAAAACATCGGGGAGGTTTGACGTTGTACCGGGTCTAGGCACGACATCTGGGGGAACGGGTTTAGCGAACGTAGCACAGCACTGCAGTGATTTTTTTAACGGACACTATCTTTTGTATGATAAATTTTATTTTTTAACACACCAAATGTCACGTGCTTCCCACACTTTTTAAAACATAAAAAAACTTTATTTTTGATTCGATAAAATAAAACTATTGTGTATGCTATCACAGCGCGTATAGAATTGTATGCTTTCCGAACAAAATAATATATTACAATTTATATTGAAACCTAAACAAATTAACTTTTACTATTCTCAAAGTAACAATAGATAATAACACAGGTACAACGGGCACGCGCGTTCTCGTCGTGTGTGTTAAGATAATGGTAGAATACGGTGTTACATACAATGTTTATACAACAGTGTTCACGTGACATACGATTTTTTTCCATTTACGCAAGTGTGTTACTTTCAAGGTATTTCATATAGAACAAGCCGACACTTTCCATTAATTTAATAATGAATTAACGAAGAGAACACCTTGGTGAGATTCATTTACCGAAATTTTACGCAAATAACATCACTGGCGGTTCGCGACGAGATTAAAATCGAGAACAATCAACAAAGGCGATAAAGACTGTTTGGTTTAATTCAATAAGGTTTTAAAAATGTTGTACATAAGACATATAACATACATTTTTACTAGGTTCGAATAGAAGGCGAGGGCGACTTACAAGTGGTTGTATTATGTATAATTTCATCTAATTGGTATTTATAGCGAACTTTTTGGTTATCGTGTTGTTTATCAGCATTATTTATTACCCAATGGTATTATCACACGCAAAATTAGGTTTTATGTTTAAATTAATTACTCTATATTGTATGAACTGTCTTAGATAATTTGGAGAATCATTTTCGCAGATGTACCTAATATGTAAAAAAATGAAAACTATCCAATGAGGAAAAACATCCGTTGAATACCTTGATTTATATTTTTATTGAAAAGTTTCGCGTGCCGTCATTGAATACACCGAACCTAAACAGCCGAAAAATAACGTTAATTCAACGTGTTCCGTGAGGCATAAACCTTTTGTGAAATCGTTGTCCATTGTGAAAAGCGTAGCAAGTGGCAACAACTACTATGCATTATAAATGTGCATACATCATAACACGCGGATATAATACCTGTGTTGCTATATATTATATGTAAAACCAATTACAACCACACATATGATATAAAATCACAATGATTTCACATTAATTCCGAATAATGAGTCACTGGAAAAATTTTATTTTATTGCCGGTCGCTGATTTATAAAAAAATAGCTGGATTTATAAATAAAATTGCAGGTTGAGTGAACGCGCCAAGTAATGATATTTATTTCATAGAAGAATGCAAGATAATTTACACAGTTATATTTTAGATAATTAAGATGAACGGAAGTTACAAAGACAGCGTGGAATGAAAATGGATATCCATCGAGAAATTGCACGTAACGTAACTAACTTCGCGGAGAGACCAGACTGACAGACGGATACAGGGAAGATAAGAGCCGTGATAGAATCAGATAAGAATGAATGCCAACGCGACTATCCACCAATAAGTAGATAGTTAAAACAATGCTACGCTACAAATGCGCAAGCGCGCGCTGAAAAGATAACGTATCGTACGAATAATAATTCTTAATTCCACCTGTAAACACAAAGTTACAACACCGGCTGCACGAGTTGGTCACAAAACGTATCACCATCACACCTCACACCTCACACACGGCACAGCGATACGGAACGACTGTTCGAGCTTGCCCGACTAGGTGAGGTGGTGTTACCCTACTTACTTACTAGATGTAGACACAATAATATGCAATAATATCTGCCAATAATAAAAGAGTGCAGGTTCCTTCCTTGCCGCGGGAGAAGAAATAATAACACCTGCATCTCCTAGATCTTCCAATTGAAGTCACGGTGATGTCAGAACATCGTGCGGACACGGCCTACGCTATTATAATGCATTGCGCAATGCAAATTGCAAACAAGTAGCTGTTACTAGTTATTTTTTTCCTATTGAACTATAGAAAATGTGGAGTAAACAATATGGGGTCGTGTATTAATTTTTTTACAGTTAACTCAACGTTTAAAAGCTCCATAACTCATCATGGAAATGATGTTTCGAGCTAAAAACACTTGCGTTGACCTAGAAATTTATTTTTTTTAAAAGCGCAAATATTTTCTGATTAATAGTTAAAATAGTCTAAAAAAGTCTACAGCAGCTGATTTGAGTTTAAGGTCAATAAGCAGGCAGCTTATGAATTATTTAATGAAACCATTAACTGAACAAGTTTATTATTTTTTACAGTGACAGATATCTGCAAAGTTAAAATTAAATCATAATTGCATTCTATTGTTGAAATCACAGTTTCACAAATTCAGATTATATCGAATTCACATTAGGTATCACGATATGTATTTGGATCCGGAAATTAAACCTGTTCTCGAACGATAGTGAATCTGAATGGAATTATCCCACACAAGCATTCGCCAAATCAGTGAGTGGTAAAGAATAAAAATAATAAATAATCTCCAAGAACCTATAAAACCTGGGCAATTTCGCCAAAATTTGTACATGTTTTCAACATTTTTATACTTTCCATTTCATTACTTTTACGTTTTATTTATTAATTTTCCACCAATACCAGATTACTATAAGTCGGGATTTTTTTTCAGTGGAATTCCAAATTCTGGGACTAACTACCATAAAATATGTACCTACTCCTCATTGTCCAGAATACTAATGAAGGGTAATAATATGGATTATTCAGTGGACATCTTCGTTGCTGGGATACAGGTTGGGTATATAAAAAGGTTTGATAATAATATAAAAGTACATCATTTTATAAACCATCCCTACGCAAAGTAGATAAATAAAAATAAATAAATGTGGTCACGGAATGGAACTTAAGATTTTTTTACCAGAAAAGTTTAACTTAATTTTTTTAAATGTTGGACCAATTAATGTAAAATACGTGTAATTAAAAAAAAACATATCACGCAAACTATTTAATAAGACACCAAAAAAATAATCTTATATCCCTCAAATTAAATACGAAATCAGACTCTGTTTAATTGAATGTGAAAATTTTATATGGTAAAAACACACTGATCTAAACAATTACTTAAATATATACATACAGGTTCGATTGCTGTATGTAACTGACTAAATAAAATAAATTAATAAATTTGCACGTTGAAAAAACTATCAAAATGTTGGGACATTACAAAAACGCAATTTACAAACTTTGTGCGATACTTCCCACCTACTACTTACCTAGTTGTAGATGTAGTGTGGTGTGGTACCCATAATTAATGTTTTCGCAATTATATTAAATTTGTCGGAAATCCTTTGACATCGACGAGAGGAGGAAATAATAAATAAATTAACTTTGGAATACAAACAAATTTACAAACTTGAATATCATAACGTAGCCTCAGAGTCGTTAGGAATGAAATATCTGATCTGAAGACATAAAAGCATCAAAGTATTGCTTTAGTTAGGTTAGATTTATTATCACGACAAATAAGGCCATATAAATCACAAAATGACCGGATCCATGTTGTTAAGGTGTGCGACGTTTCAAACAGATACATAAAATTCAAGGCTGCGGTCGCTAGAGGGCAGAAGGCCCTCAATATAATTATTGTGTCTTATTATTTTCCCAAGAAGATTTTATTACGCCTCTCATCCGCATTTAATTATTATTACCGACACGAAAGTATCCATTAAATTATCATGGCCGAACCGCAGCGGCGTACCGTGACTTTTCTTCGGACTTCCGGATTTTCCAGAACAGAAAATTTTTAGTAACTTTTGGTCGAAAACATATCTCTACGGATTCTAACTTTTTGCATAAAATTTTGATGATTAATCTGCTAAAAATGTTACTTTACAGGAGGACTCGTTTGTTCGTTCGCCAAAAATTATGAAAAAAAAAATTAACTTTTAAAATATTCAATACATGAATATCAGTTCTGAACATATTTAATGGATATTTAATTAATAAATAACAAAAAAACTTCAATGAACGCTCAGAAAATAAACATTTTTTAAGGTAACTTGTTGATAAAAAAATAATCTTGCCCTGTAAATTAGTCGTTTATAATTTTAATTTACGTCCATCTTTTTTAATCATTTTTATTTTATATTTCATCATATTTATAAAGTAAATAGTGCAAATTAAATTTTATTTTTATTGCTATTAAACTCGCATATAATTTCGAAAGCTGCCAATAAAATCAATAATTTTTCAGTTTGGTTTGGTTTTGGCTTCGTGCACAAATTTAAGTTTTGTATGAAAATGGTACGGCAGCCAAAGGTACCTCTTAACAAACGGATTGCAATCATTAGAGCTCAGGCGTCAGATGGGAATGCTGTATTTGTTCTACCGATATTTCAATAGAAAATCCTCCGAGGAACTAGAGTCAACGATTCCTTCGTCACCGGTGCAGTCAGGAAACGCACCAAACGTTTGTACACAGTTGATATTTATCACGTGAGAACGGGTCGTTTCTACGACTCGTTATAGTAGAGTTCGACAGCTCGGCTGTGGATCGATTTGCCGGCCTTTGTGATTTCTCCCTCCTACAAAGTGAGTCTCTTCAAGAACCGGGTTCACTCTTTCCTTAAAAAAATATCTGCAAATCCTGCAAAAATATCTTCCACACAGCATTCCCAAAATTGACATGGTAAAAATAATTTCCCTCAGGGCCTAGTGTATGGAGTTAATGTAAAAAATATATTAAGTGAGATGGGCAATACGTCATTATTGTAATTAAATGTAATATTCAAATAATTAAATTTAAAATATATATACAGGGTGTATCGGCACGTACCCGACAAACTTTAACCAGCTATTACTTAGCAAATTTGGAGTAAAAAATGTTGTGGGCACTTTGCTGTCCGGTAACATTTTTTTTTTAATAAAAAAAATTTCATTCATATTTTCACCACATGTCACCACTGTTTTATCCTTTTTCAAAGTTTGAAAACCCATCCGGCAATATTTTATTCGAGTTTCATTGAATAATGTACGTACGTACCTACATTGGCGCGCTTTTACAATCACAACGAAATGGTATGGCACCATTCGTCTCATTTTTAACTATTATTATTTAGTGTGTATGAAAGAGCGAAGATGCTTTTTGACACACTTGCTAATAACAGCTGTTGAACACGAGAAACAATGCCAATGACAGTGACGGAGTGTGGATTTTTTTATCATTTTTTGTTTTTAATTGAAAAAAAATGTTACCGGACAGCAAAGTGCCCATAACATTTTTTACTCCAAATGTGCTAAGGAAAAGCTGGTTAAAGTTTGTCGGGTACGTGCCGATACACCCTGTATATATATATTGAAATAATATGTGTATAGTGTACTCGCGCACGTTCCTGGTGCAAGAGTCCTTCCCTTCCCCTCTTATGAATGCCAATAGTCTCACTGGCTCCAAACGGTTGGGATTATTGCGACTCTTGTGCGGTATTCACATATTTTTTTTAATGGGCCCTTTATGTTGAACTACATATCGTTGGCCCTTGGCCCGTGGGCCTAGACACAAAAAAGCGAATCTAAAAAATTGTTTTATTTAGGAAAATTATATATAATAAAAATTGAAGCACATGGGCGCGCCTCTGCTGAACTGAAAATATCAACACCCTGAAATATTTTCTTACCTTACCTTATTGTAATAGCTATTCTACTATACAAAAATTTGGCGTGGGTTGAAAGCGGTTTGTCTCCATTCAATTTCTGTTGTCCCCTTTTACATCTAGAAAATACTAATAAGAGTTTAGGTTTATTGAAAAAATATTAACTTCCCTTGCATTTGAATTCTTGTATGCTATTTATGTTAGAAGCAATAACTTAGTGTGATACAATAGAAAAATTTGAAAACATTATTTTAATATTTTATTAATAATACAAGAGGTATTGTCACGTGACTCGTTAATGTACGCAACCCTTAAATTGGTGCCCCCGTCGTAAGACCGACGCAGCATTAAAATAATTTAAAACGTTAAAACAACAACTCGTGGCCAAACGGAGCGAACGAAAATTATAAATAAACCGATATCTCAGAAAAACGGTGAGTCGCGAGGTGAGAGACGGAAAACCGTTATGAGAAAAAATATGTTTGTCTCGCAGTGCGCGCCAATCGACCGGTAAGGGTTAAAGAGGTTAAAACCAAAAACATAGCTGCAATCTTTTTTCAGTCTCATAAAAACACATTATAACTTCCACAAAATAAAAATAATAAAAATATTATAACTAATGCTCCAAAGTTTATTTTGTGATTTATTTATAGTATGACCTACGTAGTGGTGTATGTTAATATAGGTACATCTTTTAACGTAATAATATGAGATTTTTGATTGATATAATTCTTTAAAAATGGTAAAAAAAACCGCCACATCCGAACCAGCGATACGTTAACACTCGAAAAAATGAAGTCACCCGGAAAATAGCAAAATACCATCGGCGGTATGCAAATAAGCACTGGAGAAGTGGAAACGCGAAGTCCGCGGAGTGGCGAGGAAAGTGGTAGGGGAAGTGGTCAGGAGAGGGGGGGAAGAACTTCAAATCCGCTGAAGCCTTCCTCGACCAATGGGGGGGGAGGGGGGAGTTGCAGCACACCTGAACGCAAAATCACCAACACTACAAGAAATATTACTTGATTTACCGCTAATCAAATACATGTGATGGAGCCCTAGCATTTAATATTAGTTTTTGTACAACTCTGCTTACTTGGTGCCCAAGTGCAAGATATTAGCAAAATCTACCTAAGGTGGGTAGGGTACGCTTTAGGTCTACCAAAGGGGTACGTACCAAAGGGGGGGTTATTAGGGTGGTATAAAAGTGTTTTTCAGTTCGAACAACTTAGTGCCCGAACGCACTACCCGAGGGGATTTTAAATGATCAAAATAAAACGTAAATAATATATTTAAAATTGTAATCATTAATATCAAGTTCCTAGATAAGTACTTAATGGTGTTGGAATGCCTCTATTATTTATACCGATCTAATGCAAAAAAATAGCGAAATGAATTCAATTCGATGGCGACAGTTTTTGTTGTTTTGTACTGTATTTCGGTTCATAAATAAGGAAACGTTTTACTATGTTCAGTCACAACTAAAAAAATATACATAACATTTTTTTTAACCCAACACAAACGATGAAATAATATTGTGCCTTTTTTACAAAAAAAAATCTAAATGTAATCATAAAATAGGTCATAATCCATTAAAAAATAATATGTAACAGCGTATAATAAAGCAGAAAGAGCGCCAAAACAAATTTTCACAGAAAAAATTTAGACATTTGATATTGGGTAAGAACCGATTTATCATAAGTGAAGTACCCACAGTAGAAAACGATGTAAATAAGAACTAACGCAAGAAAAGATTTGGAATGGTATTTTTTTACTACTGTATTAATAAATAGTTCTCCTTCCCTAAATTCACGACTTTTTCCTCTCATAGTAAAACGAAAATTGAGAATTTGTTAAGGTATTATTTTTAATCTGATCTATGGGCTTTGTGGTTTCTGTTATTGTTGTAATTATTCTAACGAACAACTTTCAGATTTAAATTTACAATAAAATTAATAGCCACTCGTTACCTTACCTACTACATAATAATTACGTAGGTTCCTAAACAGTTCGTTAGAAATTATTTAAATATGGTATGGTACCTTATCATGGAAGTGCCTACAATTATAATCAGGAAAAAATTTATCAAAAAAAAACATTTTACAAAAAACCCAGCTAAAATAATTATGATAGGTTTGGTCAAATGGTGATTAAAATCAAACGAGAATTTTAATATGGCCAAAAAACTTATCAAGAAACCTGTTTTCAGTCTTTTATAAAAAAGGTCAGAAAAAATCAATAAAAATCACCATGGCAACGATATAATAATACCCCACTAAACTTGATTTATGCAGGTTCCGTATAAGCTAAAGGAAATTTTGATATTTTATCATTATTCCGTATTTCAGGTGCATTTTTAAGTTAGATAAAATAATCATCAGGTATTTCGTAATCAATTGTAAATAGCTACCACTAAAATATGCATTTGACGCTGCATTACTAGCGTTTGTAATATAAAATACATTATGAAACATGCATTACGTACCCCATAAACCAGTCGACAGTATCCCTTAAGTATTCTGGTAAGCGCTCCAGCTTGACGAAAATTTATATATCGCCTTATCTCGCGAAAATAGTCCGGGAAATCAATTCCCAGGATCACCTGCTGTAACTGTCAATAATAATTCACAGGCTTGCGTCAAAATCAAATTGCACTTCACTCAAATCGACCAAATTACGGTAAATCTGTAAACACGTGTACTCAATAAATTAATTTAACGTCAACGCAATTGAAGAACGCGGAGACGAATTCATAAATAATTTGTTTTTCATGATAAATTCAACGCTGTGCATCGCCATTCAAAGGCTAGCAGCTGAGCGAAAAATCGCCATCTTGTTTATACAGTTTTTCTTGGATATTTGAAAATGCTGGCGGAGAAATGTATTTATTCTACGGCCATGTAAATATAGTTGGGCTGAGTACCGACTCGTTAAGCAGAACGGGGTCAGTTGTTCTTTTTACTCTTCACTAGAATTGGTTTGGTTTTTCATATTTTTTGGTATACGTTAGTCTCCTCCAAAAGTATTTTATTCCTGTAAAGGCATTGAATTCACAAAAATTGTATTTTAAGTAAATAAGTTTGCTTTCAAAAAGTTTCAAGTTCATTTTATAAAATGTACCACGTCCAAAAGAATATTGTGGGCTTCACATACTAAAATAACATAATGATATATTATTATTATTTTTATTGTATTATTCAATAAAGAATCCAACTTTCACATGAAAATTGGATCAAACAAGTAAAATTAAAGATTTTAATTCCTAGGAATACGGTATCAAACCGACAACTCCTAAATTATTTTTATACATATATGTGACGCATATTTGGGGGCGGTACATGGAGCGTTTTTGTGAAACTCAAACCGTTGGGTTGGATATCTCCAAAGCCTTTGACAGAGTCTGGCATCGGGCGCTTATCGGGAAGTTACCATCGTATGGGATCCACCCAACCCTGCATAGTTGGATTGCGGACTTTCTGAGGGGAAGAACAATTCAAACCGTGGTTGACGGCTCTTCTTCCTCACCGCACCAAATCAATGCGGGGGTGCCACAAGGATCTGTGCTCTCTCCGACGCTGTTTTTATTGCACATCAACGATCTCGTTAAATGTGCACCAATTCACTGCTACGCTGATGACAGCACCGTTCACGAGGGTTATCTTTTTGACAGGCCCCCTTCCACCTATGATGTCCGAACAGCTCGGGAAGTTTTGAAGCAAAAAATTGACCACCACCTCGAGATGGTTCGTGCCTGGGGTAAGGCCAACTTGGTCAGTTTCAACGTCACAAAAACCCAAGCGTGTCTGATTTCGGCAAAGAGGGAGATCAATGACTGTCTGGTGCAATTTGATGGGAGCACTTTCCCCAATAAAGACTCCATTGAAATGCTTGGAGTTACTATATCAGACCGGCTCAAGTATCGGGGATCCATAGAAGCCCGAGTAAATCAGGCCTCCAGAAAGTTGGGCGTCTTGTACAGGGCTAGGAGATTCTTCAACAGTGACCAGCTGCTGACCCTGTACAAGTCTCAAGTCCGCCCAACTATTGAATTTGGGAGCCATCTTTGGGCTGGTGCCCCAAAATACTTAATAAACCCGCTTGAATCTGTGCAAAGGAGAGCGATCCGTCTGATTGACAATCCGTTGTTAACAGACCGATTGCCTTCTCTAATGCATAGACGCAATGTAGGCATGCTGTGTCTGTTCTACAGGTATTTCAATGGAGCCTGCTCCAAGGAGCTAGCAGCATTGATTCCTGATGCACCGGTGCACGTGCGCAAAACTCGACGGACACGAGCTGAACACCCGTTCACGGTTGACGTTGGCTTCATGAGAACGGGCCGTTTTTACGACTCGTTTTTGTGTAATTCGGCTCGTATGTGGAACGAGCTACCGGCATCTGTTTTTACTCCCTCCTATAATCCGAGCCTCTTCAAGGCCCGCATTAACATATCCCTTCCTACAGCCCCTACCTTATTCCGCCTCACAACGCCGCCCAACCGGGTGGTGACATAGTTCCCCTGTCTGTACACTGCACAGGCAGGGACGCTCTTGTGAGGTGTCACATAAAAAATAAAAAATAAATTAATTAAGAAACTAAGCCTAACGGGTCGAACGGGTCGGTAAGCCAAACCAACAAAAACCAAGTGCTGTAAGACCCTGCGCGGAAAAATTCCAGACTGAACTGCGCTGCAGAGCATTACCTTACTATAAGTAAGTTAAGGATTTGTTGAAAATTAACTTCATGACGTTAATTAGTATTAAACCCTCGAACAAATTGAATTTAATCGACTACTGTGAACATTGTTATAGTAAATTAGTATAGGTTAAGTATTTGTATTTTTTTTAAATAGATGACTGCCTTCTTTTGTGTACCGAAGTGCCTACAATAATAATTTTAATGAAATAATTTCGTTACTCTACGATGATTGATTTCCAAGTAATTTATTTGACATTTTAAAAGGAAGTTTTTTTTGAATACCTGAATGAGTAAAACCTCAAATTGTAATATTTAATTATTGAAGACAATATTAACGATTCCTAAACGAAAATTTGAAACAGAAAAATCAGAAAAAGAACCCAGGGTTCGAGTCCTACATGTAACCTACATGATGTTATTGTATCTTTTTCTGTTTCAAATTTTCGTTTAGGAAATGCTAATATTGTCTTCAATAATTAGAAGTTTATCTTAATGATACTTTTAAATTTTGTATTTTACTTTTGAAAATACATAACTTTGAAGCATATAAGCTTACTGAATATACCTTGTCTACAACTACTTGAATTATCTACAAACATTTTTTTTTAATCCTACTGTGCATGAGTGTGAACTTTTCGAGTTTGTTTTACGAAGAGCATTAGTGCGAATGGCATTGAAGCCGAATCTAGGATGCGGGGAAATTGCCTGGCATGACAAGTTGTGCGTAATGAACTCTTATAATTTTATTTATGTCTTATTAATGCACTTTTAAGTTTTGGCTTATGATTTTTTTTTGAGTGTTTGATAAGACAAGGAATTCGATACGTCGTTAAAAAAATTAAGTAGGTTTTGACATTTTTCATACATCTCCCCCCTCACCCAAATGCTTCAAATTGTTCTCGAATAGCTCTATCCAGGGCTTTTTAGATTCACGTACGTAACATATTTAACTAAGTTTTTATTTCTTTACTTATCATGACTTTATATCACTTTTTAAAGGTGTGTTGAATTGTGATTTTGACGAGTTTTCCATTCACCATTTTCGCAACACTCAAACGATAACCAAAGATAAAAAGTGGGTGTGTCAAGCCTACGCAAGACAGAAGTGAAACTTCTTTTGTTAAACCGTATGAACCACAATCAATTACGTATTTCACTCGTATTACACTCACGACGCAGTATACTAACCAAGCAGCTGATGCTTGGCGTGGCGCAGTTCGCTGGTGTCTGAGAGAGAGGAAAGAAGAGAAGAGAGAGAACGTTCATGAGCGGCTCCCCCACCTCAACAAGCGCATATGGTGAGAGAGGGACAGTGAACGGTGAGCGGTGGTGGGGGTACCCGCATTTTCGTGTCGATCCTGACTCGGTTTTACTCCGTCCCCGAATTACGCGCCTAAAGAAGTTTCACTTCAATATAATATATTTTTAAAAATAATGTACAATGTACAGAAATAGAATCCCACACAAGATCGCGTAGTGCGCTCTAGCGAACGGATATTTTATCAGAGGGAGATAGTTTTAATTTTTTTTTCTGTAAATTATTACATATTATCAAAATAAATAAATTAATTAAATAAATGTAATACAATTATCATAATATACGGATTAGATAATAATTTTAATCCAACACAATAACGCAAAGCGCGCTCTAGCGGAGTAATGTTTTATCACAGTGAGATAAGTGTTTTTATTATTTTGCAATATTTTTTTCTTTTAAAAAATGTTCTGACCTACTAAAAAATAAGATATTGAATGAAAAAGGCGTTAAAAACAAAAAAATAATGTGCGATGGCCGAGAATCGAACTCGGATCAACTGCTTGGAAGGCAACTATGCTGACCATTACACCACCAACGCCAGTTGTCGGGATGAGCTAAGAAGCATTTATATGTTACTTCAAAACTTTGAAAATTATTACATATTATCAAAATAAATAAATTAATTAAATAAATGTAATACAATTTTCATAATATACGGATTAGATAATAATTTTAATCCAACACAATAACGCAAAGCGCGCTCTAGCGGAGTAATGTTTTATCACAGTGAGATAAGTGTTTTTATTATTTTGCAATATTATTTTCTTTTAAAAAATGTTCTGACCTACTAAAAAATAAGATATTGAATGAAAAAGGCGTTAAAAACAAAAAAATAATGTGCGATGGCCGAGAATCGAACTCGGATCAACTGCTTGGAAGGCAACTATGCTGACCATTACACCACCAACGCCAGTTGTCGGGATGAGCTAAGAAGCATTTATATGTTACTTCAAAACTTTGACTAGATCAAATGAACTTTAATCGGTGGTGGGGGTACCCGCATTTTCGTTTCGATCGTGACTCGGTTTTACTCCGTCCCCGGAAATTCATTACGCGCCTAAAGAAGTTTCACTTCAAAAGCATCGGCGCAGCACTGCGCCCAGCACGTGAGTTGTTTATTTATGCCTATGTTTATGCCCAACACTATTGCTCTCGCCGGATATCTCTGGTCGCCACAGAGTGGTATATCTATGGTCGCCACTGTCAGTTTTTATACCATTTTTGTCAATTTTTGTGTAACTCGCTTGTGGTTTCCATTGATTGTAATATCCTTTTTATCAAAATGTTCCGACTACCATTGGGAGAAAGAGTTGACCCGGCGGAAGAAAAACGCAAAGTGAGGGAAAATACAATCCAGAACTTCCTGACCTTTGCCATGCTCGTAGGCGCTATCAAGATAGGTAAGACTTTTAGGTTAATCGATTTGTTTGACAAACAACGCTTTGCCTTCAATTTTGTCATAGATTCTCAACTCCACCTCCTCCGACGTAAATTGCTTAATTATTTTCGTAACCGCCGCAATTTTAGTCACAGATGATAGAAATTACACTTTGTTTTAAAAATTACTATAAATACACAAAATATGTTATTACGTTGAGTTAATTAAGTAATTTATGCGTATTTAGATTGAAACGAAACTTGCCAAAATTGTCCTGTGAAAAGTGTCATTCCATTCAAAAGAAAATCCAAAATAGCAGCAAAGGGATTGTTTTACAAGGTGAATTTAGAACTTTGAATGAATATAAATGTAATTTATGCGTATTTAGATTGAAACGAAACTTGCCAAAATTGTCCTGTGAAAAGTGTCATTCCATTCAAAAGAAAATCCAAAATAGCAGCAAAGGGATTGTTTTACAAGGTGAATTTAGAACTTTGAATGAATATAAATGTAATTGAATGCATCTTTTACCATCTGTCCCGGCGTAAATCTTTGTTTCTTGTAGAAATGAAGTTGAAGCGAAGTATAATTTCCATAATCTGTGCCTATTAAAAATGCGGCAGTTAGGGAAATATTTACTTTAAATAGTTGGCTTTTAAGTAGTCTTCGGTAATATTTTTTTGATAGAACATTTTGATTCAACTTGGCCCATCATCCCACGGGTCGATAAGCATTTGACATAAACCAAATGCCGTAAGACCCTGCGCTGAAGCAAAACTAAGTCAGGGGAGATGGAAAATAGTGTATTTTAATAGTTATTTCGCTAATCCTAAAATTGTTTGTTCAATTGGCAGCCATTATTTTTGAAGTAACAAATTAAAGATTAATATTATTCTTCTTTTATTTTCGGCAATTATGGGATAAAGTTGCCAAACTCTGCCTCATGCTTAATACGCAATACACTTAAAAGTAGTGTTTGTTTTCAACGTAATTACTTTCATCTTTTCCTCAATGGAAGTTATGTTTGAAGGTTCAAAAATACACAAATTATTAACCTTTAGGAGAGTACTATGGATGTACATTGTACACCGTACGGCAGTGGTAGAAATCCTCCTATTAACAATATAACTTTTTAATAATAATAGCATTTGTGAGGCGGAATTAAGACTCATAATTTCTACTATATTTCCTGTACTGCCACAACCGTAGAGCATTATTTTAAGACTTAACCTTTTAAATGCCAGTTGGTAGAAGTGTAGCTGTGCACAGCAGGCCGTGAATTTTTAATCAAAATAAATCATTTTTAAATCTTATTTTTATAAATTAAAAACATTACACCTTGAAAGGATATTTAAATGACTTACCAAATTTATTCAATATTCGACGTTTTTGCTTCCCTTCACTTAGATAAACATTTAAAAAAAAAAACGGGACATATGGAAAATATGATTTAAGATTTTCACGGCCAAAAGTATATTTGTTTTTGGGGTGTTATGCCGTGTTGCGCTAACTCCTTCTTTATATGTATGGGACATATGTATGATACAGAGGCTCAAAGAAGAGCGAGAAAACTGGCTATTTTTCTATGGCTGGCCGCAGGCCCAGCTGGGCACGGACAAGAATGCGAGATAACTCACTCTTGGCACAGAAGCGGTTAAAAATCTGAATCGGAAAACGTTTCAGCCTGAGCTTTATAGCTATTTTTATTGTTGCATTTGATACAGGCAATTTTAACCTTATCACGACAAGTTAAAGGGCAACTCCTGAATTACAAGAATATGCATAACCCTCGGATAGCTTCTTTAGCTCATTTCATTTTAACGGTGTATTCCTGCCTCAATTGAGTGAATGTTTGAACTGAACCTTTGTGTTTTTGTTTGTTTCAGCTCCCTACATCCTGGAAACCTTTGAATTGGTCTGACATTCAATACCAAATAATTTAAATATGTTATGTAATTAAGATAATGCACAGCGTGTAAGGTGTAAAGTAATGTAATAAATAGGAACAAGAAATAAAACAATGTTATAATAAATTACACCAAGGCTTTTAATGTTTAGATTCCGAATACAAGTAATATGTTGTTTAAGAGATTTAATCCTTAAAGAGCCTCCCAATCCCATCCCATTGATACTTGAATATGAATGGTCACATAATTCAGACGGGGCACAAACTATGTTAGATACAAGACTTTTACAGGTATTTTTAGAATATTATATTAATTGGCATTTTTGTAGAAAATATGGAACGTGAAAAGAATATCAATATTGGAAATAATTAAATCATTATTATTGGTTTTCTAGTCATTTAGGTTTGTAAATAGATCAACAAAAAATACTTTACTATACAGATACAGATGCTTTGAGACAAGAAAGAATAACATGATGTATTATTGATGGTAAATGTATCAAAAACTAAAAACAAATACATATTAAAATATATTTCACAAAGTATCAAAATACATTAAAAGGTAAACACAGAAGATTAATCAGGACGCACTTTAGGTGAGTGCAACTTACAAGAAATGTTCTTTAGTCCTTCCTGACTTAGTAAAATCTTAAGGCAGGAATTCTACTTTTAAACTAGTTTTTCTAATGATCTGTAGAAACCGTTACAATTTGTTCCAAAACATAAACTAACAGGTGATTCTTTGTCGGAAGAAGGAAGTCGGAATATAATATTGCTGTGACAGAGATGGATGGAGTAGTGTACTTGTGACCTGGTGTATTTAGAAAATGAGAATCCCATCGGTTTGTTTGTTCCAGAACTAAAGGTAACGGCGGGGGACATATAAATGCCGCTGTAAATCTAGTGAGTGAATAGTATGGCGGAAGGATATGCTATCGCTATCATACCGTACTAAGGCTCCTCTACCTCTACCACAGACTGGAGTGTAGAAATGATGAATGGCAGAAATAAAACCATTATTGGACTAACTATATGTGACAACATGCATGCAACCTAATTTCATACCAAACATTCAAACGACACATATTTGCCTTCTTAGATCAGTCAATGGCAACTTAAAATTCACACAACATGAACAACTGCTGGTTGAATATTTACTTGAAGACAATACAAAAGTAAAAAGATGCGAGATACTTAAGTGTCCAACTTACAAGGAATTTAAATATCTAGACAAAATTGTGTGTAATTATTACTATCGGATTTCACATCCGCTTTAAGTTCCCGTCGAGTGATCAGAGTAGTCGGCAATTAACTTACAATGTAATAATTGAAATGATTACTAAACTCAATTTCAGATGATGTTTTTACTGCCACTGCCACGGTCACGTTAGAATTGGCGTGCATCAAATGAAAATAAAATTATGCAAGTAAAATTATCTAGTTAAAATGATTTCCCATCCATTTTCCAATGGCAACCAATCCAAGTGACTATTTCCTCTTGTTAGAATCCTTTAAAACACTGAGTACCATATTGCTGAGTGAGGCAATACAAAAGAAAGCGTTCGTCGGCTTTCTCTGGTTCTTGCTAATATTTACTGTTAGGTTGTGCTAGGTTTAGGTTTCAGATGAAAGTTACATTATAAATATTAAAAAATTACCTTATGGTTAGTAATATTGTACATTGGGAATATGTTGTCTGCCAAATCCAAACAGAATTGTATAATATTTCATAACTACATAAGATTTTAGACATAATTACATTTTTGATTTGGCAGGGAAATATTCATGCAATGTTCACATTTATCATGATTTCATAATTTAGCAAGACATCCCTCGATGCGAATAATTAAATGAAACTTAAATGCTTCATCACTAAGTAAAATAAAATTCGAGTTTTAAGAGCCTGATGTAATTTTTTAAATTTAATTTAATTTCAGAGCTGTAAATTTATAATTGATTGATTTTGTCAAGATTGATATAATTGAAAGCCATTTGTGTAGTTGGCCACTGGCTACTGGCTGTGGTTGTTGAGGTTGGTCTCGGTGGAGGAGAGCGCACTTATTTCTCAGTCTCGTCTGAATCCGAAACACTCTCCGCCTCCTGCAGCCAGATAAGCCAACTGTTGACTTGGAATAGGGCTTGGCCTTTGCCCGGGTACGTGTCTGTGCAGTCCTCCTTCCACATGAAGAACGCGTCTTCCTCGCAGATGGCCTTGTCGTATAGGGCATCAAACCACCGGAGAAGCATTCCTGCAAGCAAAATGAAAACACCTTATTTAGCATCAAATTTAAAAAGGGGGCGATACATGCACCAGAGTTTAGCGCATCCAAAAGGAGAAATGAGACAGATCAGTTCCTAAAGCGCAAACATAAATGCCTAGCTAATAGCAGCAGATTCAAGTTTGGCTCGAGCTTCTCTGCTTTCTATAAAAAAACCTTAAATACAGTCTTTTTCATAATATTACATCACTCAGATCATGGTGTTTGTTTATTTCTATAGTCCATTTATACGTGCACGGAAATTTATCAAAAGGTGCAAAAATTCATACTTTTGGACAGCCTTCAACATAGTATTTAGTGGCTAGAACCAATAATGATTTGGCTGCCGTTATTGCTGATAAAAAGTGATGTTCTTCCTTTAAACACACACATACCTTTGGGGAAACCGAGAGAGTAGCAGAACACCTGCAGAGAGTGGATTGCCATGAGCTGCAACTGCTGGTTGTGACGCAGGAAGGAGCGCAGCACGGGCGTGTACTGCTCCAACAGGCCGCGCTCCTTCTCCACCAGAGACTTGTCAGGGGGGTTCACCACAGCCACTCCGGGCACCAGGGTGGACTCCTGCGTGATGTACTTGATAAGCACGGTGACGAGGGCGTTGATGAAGCCGGGGTCCGTGTGACAGGCGGGATCCAGGTTCTCCTTGATCCACTTGTAAAACTGGCCAGGGTTGGGGTCGGCCTGCAACTGCTTGGCCAGCTCCGCCTGGATCCGCAGCAACGGGAATAGGAAGGACAGCCCGCGCTCCTCTAGGATCTCAGCAAGGCGCTCTTTGGTGCGCTCGCTTGCTGGCAGCAATGACATGAGATTCACCTGCATTAAACAATACAACTTATATAAGATTCACTAGGTCATGGTGTCATTGATCCGTATCGCATTTGCTACTTCCCACAGATTTGAATCGGTATTTTCCTTAAAAATAACATACGATCAGAGGGAAACCTCCTGTGTGGAATATGTAATTGTAAAGTAAATAAAAAAAGTGTTTCATACCTTACTGCTGTTATACATTTCAGTAAGAGTTTGTTTGCCAAGTGTCTTGTTCATCTGTTGCAGAACTAGCAAGAACAGGGGGTAGTGGGTGCCATTTTCTGTCAGAGCAGCTATTTCTGCGAGTGTAGTGAGACCCTAGAACATAACATTTATTTTTAAATTATCAAAAAATAAATTTAATTAAATCTATGCCTTTTAATATATGCCCATGGATGGGTTTTTAATAATAACATAATGATGATATACTAGAATTGACAGAAAGAATTACATTACAAAGACAAATGTATATTATTTATTTTTGGAATAACCTCGAATAAAACCTCAAATTGTATTATTGAAGACAATGTTAGTGATTTTCAAATGAAATTTGAACAATTGAAACAGACAAAGATACGGTCGCATCTAGAACTTGAACCCAGGACCTTTGCCTTGCCGGAGTGAAAGCAGCGCTAACAAATTTTTACTTTTACTGTATATCTATTCTAAAACTACTATTAACACATTGTAGTCGGGCGCTTCAAACAATAGAATCTAGCCTATAGCGGGTGTTTTTCACAATTAGCGCAAAAATATATCGCTTTCCTAAAATTGACACAATTTCTAAACCAAATAATATTTTCAATTGAAATTTTCAAAGAAATCATATATGACATTTGATCATCAACAATAAATTATAATTGCTTTGATTACATCATAATTTCACCACACTTCAAAGCTGAATATAAAAACCTGATATTAATTCAGTAAATAGCATTCAATATTCAATACTTGAAAATTCCAAGTAAAAGATAACATGTTTATTCATATCATATAGTTATATAATAAATAATAATATATATTTGCCATGCCCGCAATTTTACAATCGCTGGATGTGTGAAATCTGATCGCGTAAATTGAACAGTGCCGTCTCAGGTCGAAGGCGCACACTCAATAACTCATATGTTTAATTGCTTCTTGTCAAAAAATAGTCTTTTGGGGTTGTCTCGCCTAATTGAAGAGCCCATTCCACTTATGAATCATAGTATTTCACGCTGATAACAAACCCGTATAATGCCGTTTCCCGCCAAAAACCGAAAGTTGACAAAAACGGCATTTGCCGTGTCCCGACGACAATGTGTTAATAGTCTATTACCTACTAATATTTGGACTTCACAGCGTTACAACATAACCCACAAAAAACAGCAAGACTTTAACTTCCTTATCATTCGAAGGTAGATCGTTGAAATTTTTAAACCTTTATAAATATTGTTTTGTGTTGCCGATAAATTTTTTGCATGAAGCCTAAAATAAATCGTTGCAGCTTTTCACGGACTGTACTATTAATACTAATATTTTTATAATGTGTTATAACTATTTTATTTTAACTTCATTCTAACTACCCAGTTAGACTCGAGAATAATTCTTCACTAACCGGGAATTGTAATTAGTTAATTAAGATTGTTATGTATTATTTTATTATATTGTATCTTCTATCATTAAAATAAAAAAAATAAAAATTGTTTTTTTTTTCAACCTATATATAAATAGGCATTATAGACTAAGAGTTGCCACATACTAAGAAAATTGGATTGGCGTTGCATTGTTTTATCCTAGGATACCTGTTACAGCACAATATATGCCTCTGTTCTGAATTATTTCAATTTTTTTAACGTGTGATTTATTGTTCAGAAAAATGATACTTGCAGTAAATCAGGTGGGATGCTACAGTGGTGTTGTAGACCAATTTCCTTGTTTTAAGGTATAATTAACCTCGTGTCCTACTTAAGAAGTTAACTTTTAATTAACATTTCAAACTTAGTGAATTTTATTTTATTTTATTTATCGATTATAATTCCCAAAAATTTAATTCCTTCCGCTTCTTCAATATTTTGACCGTCTATAAAATTGGGGTAATAAGTTCATTTAGTTACCTAACCACCATTCTTTTACTTTTAACAGTCTCAACAGGGAATCGAGAGATTTGAGACCAATACCTTTTTTTTATTTTCTGTGTCTTGTTCTGTTTCACGTCTCATTACTATTATCTTATGTGAAAAGGTTACATGACCTAATTTTATTTGAAAACGCTTACTTATAAATTATATATCTTTATAAATAAAAATGTTAATGTTCGTTTGTTCAAAATGTTAAATCTCCTAAAGTTCTTCACCAATTGCTTTGAAATTTTGACACAACGTTGCATTTTGAATACATGCGTCTTTATATACCTATATTATATTGATGTCACCTGTGGCAGGCAAAAACAGTGCCATCTGTTGGACATAAAAGAAAAACGCGCTATTTTTTCTCTATCTGCACAGACAAACTGAGCCACAAGAACGCGTGGCAGTGTACAGCTAAAAGTTGTTAAGAAGTGCAATATTTTAGGTAGGTACCTATTTAATAAATCTGTACCTACAAGCTCCGGACAGTTGGGATGTTAGTACGGTATCCACAAATAAAAAATAAACTGGCAATGTCATCTATTTATACTGAAAACTTAACCATGTCAAACTGTATGTAACCTACTCCTTGTCCTATTTTGGTAGGGGAGCCATCACTTTGATAGTGCGTCTCCAGATGCCCCTGGCTGCGCTACTTCAGCGGCTTCTAATCTTTATTCTGTTATGAAATAAAATAGTAATGCTGACCTGTTGCATAGAGTTGGTCAGAAGTAGAGCCACGGCTGTGCCGATGCGAGGAGTGGAAGCCTCTCGTTGGGAGATGACCTGCGCCAGAGACCGGATGCCCTCGTTGCACACCGCAGTGGTCAGCACACCCTCCTTCTTCAGGGCAAACAAGAGGCCCACGCACTTCTCAGACTGTTCATCTGTAAATTCATTTTACAATTTAATAAGCCAACAGGATGACAGTAGGTTGTAAAACCAAGTAGGAGTATTGAGTCATTGAATAGGGTATGGACAATAGATATCATCTAAAAAGAGAAGGATTCTCTACAGCTTAGGTTAGATTCAGTGAACCAGTTGTATGGGAGAAATATTATACATATTCCAGAATGTTGTCTATTCTAAATCAGATATGTTTTATGGAAGAAAGCAAATACTTTGGGGTGTGACATTATATATTAAATGAAAAAACACCAACACACCACCTTTTATTGAATAAATAAATGACAGCCAGTCTGTATGTAATTATAATTAGTTAATATAATAGCCCTGATGAAGCTTGAGATATGCGAAACCTGGTTGGCTGTCAGTTATTAATTCAATAAAAAGGTGTAGTATTAAAAAGTATGTTTTTTTTTCATTTAACAGATATGTTTTAAATTATATTTTACTTTTATCATCTCCAAAATAGATAAGTTTACATGCGCAAAAATAATTAACATGCACAATAATTCACTGAAGGCCTGAATTTCGTGTATAATTTTGAAAGGTGTGTATACGACCTAGAGTTGAGTCGTACTAGCTTGTATTGATGCTTGAAACAATCACAAGTTAGAATAAATACTTATTCCAATTACCTGTTCCCTAGTATTTTACAATTGTACCTACTTACCAGTGATGGTATGTCCAAAATTTTGTATTTCCCTAAATTTCAATCCGTTCACGTTTCACTTTCCCTAGATTTCAGAATGGATTTGTGTGGGGTATTGCTTACCCACAATATTTTTTCGAATCCATGGGGGGAGGGGTAGCTAGGGATTTCACAGACATGCAATACCCTTAGAACAAATACTAAGTACGAAAGTATCTTTAACATATCTGTTCCAAACACCTGTTCTAGTATATACGCTTCACCTCTAATACGAATTGTGACATCAGTGTCTATCCCAAACATTTCGCGAAACATAGGTACCTACCTACATAGCGTATTTCGACCGGTGGGATTTTTTCAAACAAAGATGCCGTGCAGAATATGTCACGTAGGTATTTGGCATTGTAATTATTGAGATTGCCACCAAAAGTCGATAGATATTCTATCTGCCAAGTTTCAGTTGGATCGGATGTCGGGAAGTGGATGGAGTATCATAGAATGATTGATTACAAACCTAATTTTTCCAGGGCATAATTCAGAACAGTGAATGGAACATCCTTGACAAACTTGTCGGGTACTTTGAGTTCCTTATATGCGGCAATAGCCACATCCATGGGGTCTTCTGCGTCTTTTGGCTGGTCATCTTGCACAGCAGGGGTGGTGAGGGCATCCAGTATCCCGGTCACTCTCTTCAGAATCTCTTCCCTGTTGGGTCCCTGCAAATTAAAGATGACTTATTGATAAGGTAATCTCGAGGTGTTTAAATAGTCGCAACGGATATTACATGTGCTTGACTTTGACTGGATGTTAAAGTTAAAATTTTACAGTGAAAATGCTCTAAAACAAGCACAAGTCGGTATCAAGATGGCAAGAAATAGGTTTTGTCGGCTATTTATACAATTTTACAGAAGTAAAAGGTCTAATCAAAACCATTGGGCGAAAATATTGCTAAAGCTATTGGTGTTATACAAAATTAATGTCTTATTTCGTATCAAAATCAAAAATACAATGTAGACCATATTAATTAGAACAATTTTTGAAAGACACTTCAAAATTATAGAAACTGAATCTAGGTGGTCTAAAGGCATATGTATTTCATTTACAATAGTATAAACCTGCATTTATATTCAAACCTTCTCAGTGCAAGATTATCACATTCGAACATACAAAAAATACCCTGATAAATTGATTGATTTGCAAAGGTAAATAAAGGCAATTAAGAGTTACTGGAACACAGGACGATATAACACATAGGTTAACAGACAATACATTATTTGCAAGAATGTCAAATCCATTAAACCTAAATATCGTCACCCGAAAGAAGGAAATCAGCAAAATTTTAATTTGGAATATACATTTACCGTTGATGGATAGCAAATCAAGATCTGAAAAATGTTATTTTTCTCGATTTTGTGTGTAAAAAAAACTAAATTCAAATAGGATTGTCGATAAGAGATGCCGGGAACACAAGGAAACCAGAAAAAAATTAATGCAGATTTACTTGCCGGGATGCATGAACATATTTTGTCCATTCCAACTATAGTCACACTATTTAAGGGCTCAAACGACTCGCAAATTTATAGATGGCAACTTAAACCTGTCTACATTGTACAGGCTATACATACCTAGGAAATAAGCATAACGTAACAAAAAGTTACATTAGTATTCAAGAATATTTAATACTGAACATAACGTTAGTTTGTATGGTCCCAGAAAAGACCAGTGCATTTTACGCGAGAATTTTAAAAATTCAATTTCTGCAGAAAAAGCAATACTTCAGACCATGTTCGACGACCATCGTTAGATGGATAAAGATCTATCTAGAATAGAGAAATCGAGAGATGTCGAATATGCTAAGAATAATGCAAATACTACAGTGGTAGTTTATGATTTGGAGGCTGTATTGCCGTCACCTTTGGGAGAATACTACAGCGGTAGTTTATGATTTGCAGGCTGTATTGCCGTCACCTTTGGGAGAATACTACAGCGGTAGTTTATGATTTGCAGGCTGTATTGCCGTCACCTTTGGGAGAATACTACAGCGGTAGTTTATGATTTGCAGGCTGTATTGCCGTCACCTTTGGGAGAATACTACAGCGGAAGTTTATGATTTGCAGGCTGTATTGCCGTCACCTTTGGGAGAATACTACAGCGGAAGTTTATGATTTGCAGGCTGTATTGCCGTCACCTTTGGGAGAATACTACAGCGGAAGTTTATGATTTGCAGGCTGTATTGCCGTCACCTTTGGGAGAATACTACAGCGGAAGTTTATGATTTGCAGGCTGTATTGCCGTCACCTTTGGGAGAATACTACAGCGGAAGTTTATGATTTGCAGGCTGTATTGCCGTCACCTTTGGGAGAATACTACAGCGGAAGTTTATGATTTGCAGGCTGTATTGCCGTCACCTTTGGGAGAATACTACAGCGGAAGTTTATGATTTGCAGGCTGTATTGCCGTCACCTTTGGGAGAATACTACAGCGGTAGTTTATGATTTGCAGGCTATTAATATTTACAGGAGTTTTATGAATTTCAATTGCCTCCAATTCAATTGACTGTTCCTGAAGTCTCCCCAGGACTTCAGGAACAAATACAAAGTAATGTCCAGTTTCAATTAAATGCTTGGAAATTGCCGATTTCTCGGAGTGGTTGAGGTTTTCCAGTGAACTTAATAAACGACATTGTGAACTTAAAAAAATTAAGTTCACAATGTAGCTGGAAAACCAAGATAAAATCCTTCCTTTTCTAGATGTGGAGGTGATCTGAAAAGGAGATGGTAGCCTAGGGCACACCGTGTGTAGTCGATAACGATAGTCTTTTAATAGGTGTGCGATATTAGTATTACATAGTACAAAAGCATGAATTTAAGTCTGCCTTTTAAAGGGAGCTTCATTGATGCTAAATATGTCGATATCCGAATGAACTTAGTTCAACAGCATTGCTCTCCCTACCGACATAACTATTGGCAAGTTCTGCAGTCTGGGAGATAGAACAGTCTATGCTGTCGGTGACGGAGATAACCACTGGGAACATAGAAATGAATACTCTCCATGATAACCGAGTTACTAATCTACATCATACGTATTACGATTACACAGTACAAAAGCATGAGCCTTACTTCTTCAACGTTTTTTAAAACATATATAGAAACTGCACCTAAACCATATTACTATTACACAGTGCCAAAGCAGAAGTCTTACTTCTTCATTGGTTATTACAATGTATAGAAACTGCACCTATACCATATTACTATTACACAGTACCAAAGCATGAGTCTTACTTCTCCAGTGGTTATCATGATGTATACCTTGGCCTTTGCCTTGCTGTTCTTGTCCTGCGCTGGTTTGATTGTGATGGCAGGCTCCTTGAGCATGGCAGCACCTCCCCCTGTGTGGGAGCCAGCAGGGGCCTTGGGTGGAGCAGGCATAAAGTCCACCCCACCACCACCTCTCTCACCTGAGTTAGGCCTCAGATCTGGAACAGACAAGACAATCGGTTAAATATATTAAATTTTCAGTACATGCACATTTCAGAAGTTACAATCTTTTGGTAGGGAATATTGACAAAGAAAGAGATACAAAAGCAATGTGTTATTCTAGAATTTACAATAGAAATAAAGTAGATGGACCATTAATCATTATTAGCAGTAACATACATTGCTCTATGACGAAAGGTAGGCTGTGTGTAGTTTTAAAAAATTCGGGTTGTTGTGGTCAACCGATTAAAATGAGCAAACAAGTTCCTTACCAAATCCAGGGAAAAAATATACATTGATAAGAAATTTGCAATATTAAAAAATAAATCATTTGATTTATATTAGGGTGGGCACAGCTTTTCAGCTTTCATGGACTGCACGCCACTGATTATTATCATGAAAAAGGACGCACTAAAGTGTCGCCAACATAGTTCAACCATGCTACTGCAAATTTCAAAAAATCTGAATACTGTGCGAGATTACCTAACAATCTCATCCCCAATTGGGGTATGTTGTGAGGCTGAAGTAGTGGGGAGGGGAAGGAGACGGGGAAGAGGAAGCTGGGGGAGTACTTATTCAGATCTGGTCACCAAACACGGCTAACGCCATTTCAAACAACATATCAGTTCTGACTGGTGGTTTTACAACACCAGGGCGATACCGAGAGTATCTTCCTCTCTGGAACATGCTGCAAGTATACTATATATTTTATTAAATTAATAAGTTGTGAAATAACACAAATTAATCAAACAAAATTTACTTGGGCACGCTGGGATTTGAACTCGCGACCTTCGGATTGCTAGTTGAGAGCTTTACCCCTCGACAACAGAGGCCGGTAAAACAAATGGTGGAGACGCACTCCTGGCACACGGCCTTCGTCTCTCTCTACCTGCACACCAAATGCATAACTTTCATTGACTCCGCCGAGTTGATATACTTCCGCAAAAGTTGACATACTTCCACGTCATATTTCCCTTTGTTTTTATTTTATCTATGCGTCTTGGATTATAAAGAATATCACAAACATCTATAATATTTCTAAAGCGATCGATTGAATTCCATGCTTTACAAGGGAAAAATATTAATTGTAGCTGATTTCATTATCATATTCTTGTTATCAGGAGTTGTAAAAGTAACAAGGACATAATAACTAAGTGTATGCGAAGGTTAATTCGGAGATAATTAACTTTCTATGTTTTATGTGAAGAATATTAAGATGAATTAATAAACTTATCAGAAGCTTAAATATGTATGTCATGAAAAGTGGTTCTATACAGGGTGTCCGGGGGTAAAGTGCACTAACTTCGGGAGATGAATCTATGTGATAGTAAACAGTATAGTTACAAACTGATAAGGAAAATATACTATTCTTTATTATTATTGCGTTATTCTTTTGTAAATTGGACGCAAGTCTGTTAATAAATCACACAAAATCTCAACTGCTCCCAACTGTGAAGCCATTGGAACTATGGTATCCCGAATCGGGGTATGTTTAAAGCCAGGTAATCTTTGACTAGGGCGATACTGAAAGAATCTACCACTATCGATTTCGATAACTTACTAGACTGCTGTGGGTGCAAGGGGTAAGACTGCGGTTTGAGGTTATTGGCTTTGTAGAGCAGGGAGTTGGCGGCTGGTCTCATCTGCATCTCTTCCATGGGAGCCGGGTTGGGTAGTGTCATACCCTTCTTGAATCTCGGAGCTATGTCTTTACTGTTACCTGCGGATACCAAATTATCTCTTTAAATCAACTAACTGTAAGGTGACAAATAAAATATTACTTATTTAAGAGAAGGAACTTATTTAGGAGAACTACTACTTGATGGAAGAATTAAATCCCATTGAAATGATAAGACATGCAGAATGGAAAATACTTGATTCAACAAACACATTAAAGGATGTTATAGGGAAGACTTTTATTAACCACTCGAGCGACAGCTGCCCAAATTAGGGTAGCTCTGTAGGTAGTTGATTTTTATGAATTAAAATTAATTTATTTTGAACTTCCCGCAATCAGAATAAAGAAGAACTAAAATCATAGAATAAAGAAGTGCCTTCCAAACAATTCCTTCCAATTTTGTACTCATGGTGAAACTCAGTTTTGTTGGAAAAATAGACCCGATTTGTGCTTATATTTGGATCACGAAATATGTACACTAGACACTTATTGTGTTATTCTTTTTTCTATGGCTAATATGTTCAGTCGCTAGCTTAATAAAGTTTCTATTAAATACCAAAAGACCTAACTAATGTTACTCAAATTCAATATTTTAGATAATGTTTTCTATTGTGTTAATGTTTTTCTCAATTTGTTGCTGTAATATTTCAAACATTTTTTATTTATTTATTTATAATTTGTACATTTATTTATAACAATTACAGGTAATAAAGCCTAAGACGTTATAATTTTACCATTTATGCAGTGTATATGCAATGCCAAAAATCTCGCAAATGCGCTATAGGACACAAAAAATAAATCTAATTTTTTATCTACCGCATTCAAAAAGCATGTAGCTCTCCCCACAGGTGAGTTCATTAATAAATTAGTGCGGCTTGCTCTACTATATAGAAGATTGTGATGACGTCCTCGAGAGTAAGACTCTGGTACAAAAAAATTTAATTGGGCCAGTATTTCATTATTAGATAAGTGACCGTTTATTAGTTGGAAAAAATATTTAAGCAAAGCAATACCTCTACGTGTCTCTAGGGAGTGGTAATTGGTCATGCCTAATATATAAATCGATGGGTAAAGCCAAGGGTAACGTCCATAGAGCCGCGAGAATAAAAACCTTAAAAATTTTTTATGGACTCTTTCAATGCGTAAAGTGTATGTTAATTCATGCGGAGCCCAGATGATCGAGTTTGATTCAAGTACACTTAGGACTAGTGTGTTATATAATAACGTCAGTGTTTTTGTGTTACGAAACGGATATGAGTTTCTAATTACGAAGCCGAAGTCTGTCAGGGAAGGAGACAAATTGAAAGGTTAACAGTTACTTGCTCCGGTTTGCTGGTTTTTATGTTCATGAGGCTTTAATTAATGAGGATTGATGCCAATGTTGTAAATGTGTCTTACCATTATTGTTGTTCTGGTGTTTGTTGAACCCTCCTCCACCTTGCTGTCGCTGGTTGTAGTTATTAAAACCACCTCCTCCTCCTCCTTGACCACGGTGGTTGCGGTAGTTGTCCCTCCCTTCGTTCTTATTGTTTCCATAGCCGTTGGAACCAAATCTGGAATGGACATTGTTTACTTACATTGTGTTTACTTTGTAATGAGAACACCCTTAAGCCACTTCTTCCACAGGAAAATGCAAATATTCGATACTGATGTTGTATATTCTCATCGCAAACAACTTGTCGCGTAGAGCCCAAACACGTCGCAACTGAAATCATGACACCCGGGTCGCCACCACCTCTCAAAACATCAAAAGTAGCTTTCGTAAACTCATTCACAATTATTGCGGTATTTAATTTTTTGTTCCTAGCAATTATCTAAAGCACACGCGCATTGTTACAAAACTTCTGACACAAATCACTATTTGCTAGACTATCATATTTATTATTTGCTCTGCCTAGTTTAAAATCTCTACAATGTACAATGTAACCGGGTGGTAACGGGAGACTGGCTTCACAGACGAATTTACAAAACTTCGGCAATGTGTGCCTGTGCATGAACCGTCTAGTAGTCGCTAAGAATCGTCGAGTATCAGATAATTGCGAATCTCTGTGAAAGAAAGATACGCAATTTCCCGATAGAATCTAAGCCAAAAGGATATGGTTCAGCGGATATTTAAGTAAAGTACCAAGTTTGTGTACAGTAATATATAGTTCATACTCACGAGTACTTGTCAAGGGAGGCGGGCGGAATGAGGTTGGTGGAGGGCGAGCTGTGGTTGAGGCCCTGCAGCCATTCGTCCACAAAACCCCCGCGGGTCTTGAGGCCGTGGCGGAACAGCGAGTCTCCGGGAGCCTCCTGGTGACGCAGGCGGTCCATCTCGCCACCGCGCCCCCCATAGCCGCGACCCTCGTCCTCATTGCGGCACTGCTGGATGGGCACAGGGCCCTCGCTGTTGGTAGCCTTGCGTGGCGTCCAGGAGTCTCGCCGCAGGTCTATGGCATCGCGCAGCATGAAGCGTATGCGCGGCATCAGCTCCTGGTTGCGGGACAGTTGCTCCATGCGAGAGAAGTACTGGTCCATGAGGCCGCGCCCTTTCTCCGAGTCCAGCACGCGGCCGCAGGTCTTGACGAGTTGGACCAGGCACTCCAGGTCCTCCTGCATCTCGGGCGTGCGCTTGCGGTCCCGCAGCAGCTGGGCAATGCACTTGTGGACGATGCTGTGGGACAGAATGTCCAGCTTTCCCAGCTCCCCGATGAACTTGATGTTGCCCAGCATCTTGCACTTGGTGATGTAGCGCCTCTCCTCGTCCTCCGCCGACAGGGGCTTGCCATGGCGCTCAAATACTTCGTTAGCCGCTGATCTGTTTTCAAACTCCGTGCGACACTTATTGAGGAGCAGGATACGGAATGTGCACGGTTTTTCCGGCGGCTCAAAGTTGGGGACTTCTTCAGATAGCCTCTTGCACAGCTGTGCGTACATAGACGAGTACTTGGGTTCATCTAAGGCCTTTTCGAAGATCAGTATAATTACACCTCTAATAATTAGATCGGAATTGAGTCCGATATTTAATAAATCATCGCTCAGCTTTTGAAATTTTTCTGGTGTAAGTTTATTGAGGATGCCTCGAACCTGAAGTAAAGACAGAATTACAGGTCAGTATTAAAAAATACAGGAAAATAAGTCACAAAATCAAGTTAGGGGAGATTACAAACAACAATAACAATAAAATTAAATACTTATTCATGGATAAGGTTTGTGAACGCATGCTAGGCTAGACCAAGCTCTTTAAGTACTGAGGGGCTATGTCTAAATCCAAGACAAATTCCCCACTTCACAGACAGGAAATGTATGTACCTTTCGAAAAATAACATCGTTCTTAGTTTCAAAGGTGGGGGCATCCTGGTGCCTGAGGAGCGAGGTAGGGACCCAGCGTCGCTTGGCGGGGGGGACGGCAGCCCTCCCCGAGACACGAACCACTGGCCCCGCTTGCCTGGGGCTCTCCGTCTTGCTGCTGCGGGGGCCACTCCGCAACAAACACTACTGCCGCAACTACTCTGCCTCACTCTCTCGATCTGACTTGGCAGCAGAAGGCCTCAACGGTGCTGCAAACACACAACAAAAAACACACTATTATTATATTGTTTTCAACATCACAATTGTGATTATATTACAAGTTCATTTTTTATAGTGGGAAGTCCTACACATTTTCACAGATCATTTAAAAAAAAAATTATTACATAATATTGATACCGGGAAGAATAAATAGATAAAGGGCCATTTAGCAGTAGCGTAATACGCTTTAGCCAATTAACCACCAGCTTCTATAAATAATAAATTATAAAGGTATTATAAACACTTGATATCGGTGCTCACATATTGCCCATCTCACTCTGTGCGAAACACCCTGTCTTCTGCAATTTACAGAAGTGCTTGTTCACCTAGGTATATGATGTATAAAGAAAATAGATTACAATTTCAAAAAAAATTAAATACAGAAGGCATATTAATTATTTATTATATTTTTAAATCATCAGTGTAGCGCAACAAGTGATTAAATGATATTTTATTATATACAATTTTTTTATAAGAACAAGAAGACATATATATACGCTTTTGGCTTAATAACAGCAGCATTGGGGGGAAGAAGTCATGGATTGTATAAAATATAGTTTTATTAAAACAGAAATCAGGTTACTTAATGACTTGTTTTCTTACTAATAAATGTGCATTAAATTTTAGATAACTGATAAACAACCATTAAAGTATTGAAAAGGTTGTCAGTTATCGAAATCAGTTGTGTAAAAATTTAAAACTGTAGCGCGCAGTATTTCGACCGACGCCCGGATCCGAATACTTTTTCCCTCACACGCATAGCGCCGTCTCGCGCGGCCAATCACAGCCCATTCCCCGTACAGGAAGACACCCCATTGGCCGAGCTACCCCCACCCCTCCGTCAGCGGCCGGTACTGCACCGGCCAAAGGGTATATAACGCCGTGCAGCCCATTTTGAAGGCAGAGTATCCAGTCTCCTGGTTAACTAAGCAACAGAATCCTAGTGGTCATTGCCCAGTTAAACACTCCCCAGTACCAAGGCGAGAGAACCCTCCGGGTCCTCCTTGGGAATTCAAGTAACAGCTCCCTCGGGGACATTACTTGTCGGGAGAATCTCCACCCAACTAAGAGACCCCCGGATCCTCTGTTGTGGCTATCACGCTGTGTTTAAGTGCTATTGAGAAGGTTAAGTGATCATTGTTTTTTACTATAAGCTGTGAACCCTGTATGTAAGATAAATAAACTGACCAACGATAAAAAGCTATTTTCTTACAAACACCCTGACACGAAACATTATTGGTAAGGGGTAGGTATTTACGAATCATTATTATTCTGCACATGTTGATTATATTTTACATAAATACTGTTTGAATTAATAAATTAATATGCATACAAGGAAAAAGATAATAAACAACTAATGTAGAATGAAACAAAGTTGCGCGTTGCACATTACTTCAGCTTAAAAATTGTCAATTGTACAAATGGTGTCGGCACCTTTGTTTATTGAAGGTGGTCACACACACGATGCACAATGCTTGCACTTGCCAATTAATCACTACTACTGACTACTGAGTTTGTGTCCTTGATCTAAATAACCTATTGTTTACAAATGGTTAATTCTTTGCAATGCAATAACTATTATTAGTGTAAACAAAATTAATACCAAATAAGTAATGTGTTTACACACTTAAGTTGACAAAAAGGTTAACTTTTAGAATCTCAGGCCACGATCAATACAAATATGTCAAACAAGAAAAAAAAACATGGCCGAACTGTGAAATAGCACGTAATTTTTTGTCAAAAAACGTAGACGATCAATACAAATATGTCAAACAAGAAAAAAAAACATGGCCGAACTGTGAAATAGCATGTAATTTTTTGTCAAAAAAATAGTAAGCAGTATTTTCCATTCCCCAGATGTAAATACTTGGTTTTTATAATAATTAAGCTGAATTTAATTTAAAGATTTTTAAGATGGGACAAAAAGTTAATGCAGTACATTTTTCTTGAACATCCACAAATTTCATCAAAGTTCAAACAAAGAATTTTTTAAAAAATTTCTATGAAAATTTGATATTTTAAGAAGAACGCAAATATAAAAACAGATGTAAAATATTTTCTTAGAGCTCATAGGAGGTCCTGTGCCGAGGCGAACTAGGTTTTGGATAGAGTGGTCAGAAACAAAGTGCCAGCTTTGAATATATTATTTCTATGTGTATTATCAAACACTTGCGAGTGATTGCAAAATAATTATCATCACTTGCAATGACCAATAATATAATGTAGACTTATTGCAACACTGACAGCTGTCATTAGCAGTTTTCAGAAAGCCTTGTTTAAAACATTTTTAAATTTGGGACCCAGTTGCCAAATGTCTCAACATAAAAAATTTCAGAAACATACTTATAATTATTGGTAATCGAAATGTTTTTTTTAAATAACAATTCGTACACGTACGTACAAATTCGTAGCATACCGTCGCATTAATTCGTAGACTGCGTAACTCCAAATTTTTCGAAAATACGTTTTTAATGCCATCTGGTGTTAAAATTAGACCCGCATCGACTAGTAAAACTCGAAAATTTAAAAAAAAATTAACCTTTTAGATAAACACAAATTAGAAAACTGCGTAAAATTATGGTTCCATTTTTACTCGCGAATACTTCGTAACTCCTTAATTCAGTATTGGCCGGTGAGCCGTGCACGCTTGTTGTGTTTTTGACTGAGGAAATTTATTTACGGTGTAATAGTTTTACCGTGAAATTAACTGAGATAAGTTGATTAATCAATTTTGAACATTTTATAACCTTAATTTTAATTGTGAAGTCACGAATAGTGTTTTGTATCTGTAGTCTAAACTGACGTCTTCTGCACCGTGTGACACTCTGCCGTAGCTCTCTTGTTTTATGTGCCTCTGCGGTTTCGTAAATACCTAATAGGTCCTTGTTCTGTGATTATCTCTTCTTCAGGGTCACCATCTCTTTGCAAGTGGATCTCCTCCTGATGCATATCCGGATCCGGTTCTTCACTGTCCTCTTCAAACAACCCAAAATATTTACGGTGGAACGTGCGGCAATTCCATCTCGTCTCTCCTCAGACACAGTCCGTTCTCTGTCAGGCATCTTCCGCGGGTCAAGCACATGTCTTGGTATGCCATCTACTTCGATGTTGTTGACTGAAGTAAGTCCTGTCACCCTTCCATGCACGATGTGCATCTCCCATCTACTGGTTTAACCGCAAGAAGATCGCCCACTTAGAGCTCAGTCAATACTTCCTCTTCTATATTCACTTGCGCCGAAGGGTGTCTCCACGAGTGTGAAGTGTGAACTATACTAGACAGCGCAATACCTCAATCATCCTGACTTTTTGCAGCCAAAGATTGTACCGAAACACTGCCTGCAGGGGATCGCTTCCACTTCTGGCTGCAGTTCTCTTTATTGTTTGATGATGTCGTTCAACTATACCGTTTCCAGCTGGTCGGTATGCCGCGCAAAATCTTTGACGAACATTCCATCTCTTACACTTATCTGTAACACTGTAGGAACAAAATGCAATACCATTGTCCATGAGAACTACTTTGGGCGGGCCTCTTTCCCGAAACACTTCTTCCAAATGTCTGATAATCGAAGCTGCATTATCTGACTCGATTTCCCGCCACACGGCAAATCTACTTGGACCGCAATCGATAAATGTGAGTAAACATTTCCTACCGAAATGAGTAACATCAACTGCCAAGCGACTCCAGGTTGTCACAACATTAAGATTACCCGCTTCATGGGATGATGGTGGAGGGTCAATTGTCCTGCATTGTACGCAGGAACGCACGCATCTATCGACGTCCTTTCTTCTCGCCTCGGGATCGACCAGCCGGGCAAGATGAAGCGTTCACTTTACTCCAAAGTGATGCTGAGCATGAAGAGTTTCTACGCTTAAAGCACATGTTTGCTCACCAGTTTCACTTTCAAGTCTCTCCCACCTATCTTCACACTCTGAGGAGTCTCTTTCACAACATTTCCTGTCATGGCTACTCTTTGCCCGGGTCTTGCAAACCCTAGTAAGTACATCAGTTTTATTTCTACAGGACAACAAGGGTGATCGACAATGTCAGATCAAATTCTTCTACAATCTCCTTCATCAACTCCAAGCGTCACTTAACGATCATCTCTGACACGACTACTCCCGGTCAGTGTAGATCTCACCCAGCACAAAACCGTCGCCGAATCTGTAATGATCTCCAGAGTTTGAAGATTTCACTTGAGAATCAGATTTAATCCCTTAAGGAAGGAAAAGTACCAGCATTTACAAGACTTAAAACAGACATTAGAAAAGGATTACCACTCCTTTAACGATAACCTTCCGCATCATTAAAATCATTAAAATGCATCTAAATAATCGTACACATACATTGTTGTGTTTTATTTTGTAAATGTAAAATTCCTATCTCCCAAATTTTCCGCTAGGTTGTTCATAAAACTGTTCGCAGAAAAGTATGTATCTTTTGTAAAATGCGTATCTCCATTCTCGGTTTTTACGTAAACTTCGTAACTCCGATTTGAAATAGAAAGCCATAACTTACAAAAGTTTAATGATTGAAAATAAATTTCCAAATATATTATATGTTCGAAACATAAATAAAAAGAATAAGCCGTCTTTTATTTTTTTTCACTACGAGGTTTTTTGTGCCTCCTGTAAAATTTTACATTTGGGAGTTACGCATTCTACGAATTAATGCGACGATACTTTACATCATCAATTTTTCGTCATAATGTAGAAGATTGGACGAAATTCAAAGAGAAGTTAAAATTAGTAGTGTGAAACATAATTTCCAAATGAAAGAAACAGTACAATTTTTAGAAATTCACAGAGATATTGGATCGGTACTTGCTTGTACTACATTTATAGAAAAGAAAACCATCTGTTGGCTAACATCCATTGTGACTTGCCACTGACCACTCTCATATATTTTACACTCCAATTAATACTGCATTACTGCAATCTTTTATGTAAACATTCACTGTTTTAGGACCATACATTTTTATTTTTTTTTCTAATGCATTGTAAATTCAAGACAATAGAGATGAAAGGAAAATTAAAACTTTTATTATATTTATTTATTTGAGTGTGAAAAAATACTAATAAGATTTTAGTATTTTTTAAGTACAGAAACAATTTTAAATTTAAACTACCTTTACTGCCCGACTTTAATCAAGATTTCAAATGAAAAATATGACATATTATTTTTGGCAGTTAAACGGCTATTTCAAAGCTTCATAGCGCACGATGGAAACGGATTTACGATCTTAAAGTAGTTGGGTTGATCAAGAAATTCAAGCCAGAACAAGATTTCAATTTTCCTGACAACAGATGTTCATCAATCGAGTTTTTGCTGATCATTTTGAAATCGGGCAAACCGATCTTCTAATATTTTAGTGCAATATTTTTTTGCCACTCAGTGCTAGTTAGAGAATTGAACCGTCTCATATTCTAATTAAAACATATTTAAACGAAAAACATGTCACGAAAACAGGTAGTAAACACGCCAATTGTGATCTCGGGCACTTAGCAAGATATTACATTAGGTGAAAGTAACTCGGCGGCGCCTAACGCGAAATCATGATTTAATGAGATAGTATTCTCCATGTGCTTATTATACCGCGTGCTGGGCCAGCTAGGATCCGCCCACCGGCCTTGGGCGGCTAGGTTACCCTCGCCCAATTCCGCCCCCGCCCATCTGCAGCGCGGGTATCTCGGGCCGAGGGGTGGAACGCCCCTAAACGAACCCCCACCCCCTCCTCCTACAACAACCCACCCTCGGCCTGCACGGCCCGGCCCGGCCCTGCCCTGGCGCTGGAGCCGTCTGGCCAGGGTGACTGTAATTCTCGAACTCGCGGGAATTGACCCATTAAATAAAACTGGCCAACTGCGTTTATTATTAGACGCATCACAACAACAAACTGTCAAAAAAATATTTGCGCAACTGTAAAATATCTTTCTGATTATTCAAAACTGTTGATAAAACTTAAGAACACAATTCGTCATAATTTTATATTAATGATATCACTGCTATAATGCAATAGTAATAATATTGCAACATAATAAATAGCGCAATAGTATTTATTATAACTTACAAATTGATAAGACAATCATTTTGGTTTTCGAGTAAACAAGGCGCACAAAGACGACGCAGTGCGAAATGCGACTTTACAGGATCACAAACGCGTTTTGAATGAATTCAGAGCTAATTTTGATGAGCAACTTAAAATAATGAAATAGTATTATTGTTAGAACTCACGAAATGATAACACTTATTTTGGTTTTCGGTAAACAATGCTCACAAAGACGAGCGGTGCGCGAAATGCGACTTCGTAGGTTCACGAACGGATTTCAAATGAATTCTACGCTGATTCTAGACATACAATGACACTGACACAGGCGGTGAACTGCGTCAACATTCGCAGTCTAATCATTTTTGTGTATTGTGTGGTCAGCTACTCTTTGTCCGCTGTTCGCGCAGGTTACAGGTGTCAAAGCTACCAATGGAAGTGCGTAGTATTTATATAGATGTTTTATGTGAGTATAGCACAAGAGTCCCAACTGCTCCCAACCCTCTGTAGCCAGTGAGACTATGGCATCCCCAATTGGGGTATGATGTGAGGCTGGAGGTAGTGGGGAGGGAAAGGAGACGGGGAAGACGAAGGCGGAGAAGTTCCTGGCTATTCAGAGCTCGTCACCAAACACGGTCAAGGTCATTTCAAGCAATGTTTCAATTCTGAATGGTCGTCTTACACCAGGGCGATGCTGAAAGTATCTTCTAACGTGCCGCGAGCTTAATATATATTATTTGAGATGAATTAAGTATGATACAAACGGTGATCGGATAAATAATCACATTTAAAAAAGTTATATAAAGTCATGGAAAGTGATGAAACAAAAACTTTATTAACTGGGTTAAGTAGGTTAGGTTAAATAATTTTTTTTTCATCGTTTCTAATGACTTTATATCACTTTTTAAAAGTGTGTTGAATTGTCACTGTGTTGATTTATCATGGAACCGATACAAACACTGTCAGGAAAAATGAATAAGACTCATCATCATATTGACGTACTTAAATATTTGTAGGAGCTCTACTACTTTGGCTTTATCTTTTTTTAAATCCACGTTTGAGGTTTATTATGGTTACGAGAAATAAACTTATAAAAACCAACTTATGAAGTCTTCAATTTGTTCACAGTCTAGCAGTATTGTAAAGTATGGTCCCGGGACCGAATTATTTCTAGTCAGGTTGGGTGTAGGGGCAGAGGGGGTAGGTTGGTTGGTTGTATTACGCCGCGCGACGAGTTGAGGGCGGATCCCCCTATCTTGTAAAAACTGTCATTTTATCCCTTCTGCTTGTACTACCCGTGTTCACTGTTCCCTCATCTCCACTCCACTCCACTCCACTCCACTCCACTCCACCCCACCCCCACCCCCACCCCCTAGCGGAAACTCGGCACGTGGATAACTTTATTGCGGGCAACCGGCAACCTTGTACGACGGAGCCGCGGCTCTTTGATAACACGTGAACCTGACTTACATTGTTCGCGTCTCCTCGTAGGAAACACGTAGACAAAGTAACCAATCTTCACGGCTATCGAAAGGAAACGATATACCGCATTCCGTCACTTTATCTTCACACCAATCGACGTTGAAGAATAAATAATTGAAGGTATAATTATGTCGGAAGCTCGAAGATAACTGAAACAAATCGGTGTCCAATTGAGGTCACCTTGCAAAATCACTTCGTGGGTGAATAATAAACACAAACGAATATAATAAAACAAAAATCCCAAACGTCATGCGCCTTTGTTGATGATAACACTTAGATGTCTGACGTTCCGCCGAAACACTCAGCATTTTGCATAACTTATCAGACTGTAATCAATGCGTCACACTCATAATAATGATTACACACAAGTTTTATTCGGGAGATGACGCTCAAGGGGAAAAAGACGCGGGACTGTTGACCCCCGGAAAACTGCGCTGCATTTTCATTCACGGCGAGTCTATTACCGTCTACCACCTAACCCGGTCGGCGAACGTAGCTTTTAATTCTTTCAAAGACAATACAATAAATAATATTATCTCTGCACCAACTAAGTAAATATTAGAACATCGTATAACCTAGGCGGTTAGAACTTTCGTAATTAAAACTTGCAAAGGGTATTGAAAAAAATCACGGCCACTCTCGCGAGTCAGTGATTGAGAAGACCGGTTTGAGAACAAAGGGTGGCGAAAAGGCGACCGGGAGAGACGCACAGCTGACGGCGTTACCCAAACAAGAATACTTATCGTTAAGACAACATGCATGTCTTGAGCCGAAATAATGTTTTCACAGAAAATTCAATAATAATGAATAACTGAAGAAATAATTCCTGGAACACCGCAAATTCATGTGAAAATTTATAAATAAAGGCATACCGCTGATAGCTCCGTTGTAACTCACCCCATTGCTGAAAAATGACGCGTGCGAAACAGAGGCTACAGCGGATCGTTAACACTATAAAAACCATGCCCTTTACTGCACTTGTCGCCCTGAAATCTGTGGGTGGATTAACCTTTAATTGTTTAATACTATTTTCTCTTGGAAAAATCAGCGAGTTCAGTTATTAAATTCGGCAAATAAATTCAGGGTTGAATGACTACTCAAATATTCGAAGTCTAGACTAGGTGGACTGATTAGGAAGAGTGGGGAGTTCGCCGTTCCATCGCCTGAACTGTATGGGTTGGTTCACGTTCATAGAGATCTTCACAGAGCGAGAGTATAAGCATATGGCTGGGTACTGTGTACTAGTGGCTACGTGGGAAGTATTGTTGACTTTATATGCATTGGTATTGGGCGGATGAGTCGATGCTTACAAAGGAATCCCAGCGAGTCAGAATTCGGAGATAACCCACGAACAAGTCCAAAAAGAATGACATTAGATTTGTATCTAACAGGTACTACATATTACGTGTCTGCTGACTGAATGTCGACACCTAGGTCTTTCAACTAAGGCGGGACCTACTGACAACATTGAAGGTCGCCAGTCTGAAGGTGCGCTTGCTTTCTGATTAGGGGTCATTACGGCCGACGCGAATGCTCATTTTCCGACGATAATGTCTCAAAATCTCCCTCCGCGAGACTAGTTTCGTTACGATACAAATAAAACTGTTAAATTATTAACAGTCATGCATTTATTTGTTTTGATTGCGTGTCTGCCATGCTTATAGAACGCCATTCAAATTGAATAAAAATAATAGAAGATTGAAAACAATGTGCGAATTCCAAAATATTGCTCGTAGCTAGTTTATTACACCATCAATACCTTACATTATTAATCCGGTATTCAAAATATTGCAAATATCTACGTTGGTTCCATTTTCAAAACAATGGTAATACAATATTTATACCATTTTCAAAATATTGCTAATAGAATGTTCGTACCGTTTTAAAAATATTGCTAATACCAATATTCATTCCACATTCAAAATATTGTTAATACCAATATTCATTCCACATTCAAAATATTGTTAATACACGTTAATTCAATGTTCAAAAGGTTGCTCAACAGGTTCAATCTCGATTCAACAATATATGTGAAAAAATATTTATTATGTTTATAACAGACACGGGGTTTAGACAGACAATTTTACAAAAGTAATAAACAATACCAACCGTCAAATAGCGGTGTACAGCAATATGAAAAAATATATATAAAAACAAGAGTCAATGAAGGTTAAGTTGGTTCTTTGGAAAGGAATAAGAATATTTTCAAGATTTTTTAGTACACGATGATAGTATATACTGATTTTAATCGTGGCAGAGGGAAGACTCTACTTGGTTATTTACAATTCTGAAAATATATTTATAATATTCTACGACTTGCTTCTAAAGGGCAAATGTCAGTTTATGGACATGCTACATTTTACGATTTCACTTCAAAATTGGATTGTCTTCCGAATTCTAAAAGAACCTTTCGATTTCGAGACAGGATTTTTCTATTTTCAGGACCAATGTTAAAACAATAATGATAAAATATAATGTTTGTAGACTAAGGATTCCAACACTTTGTCAAAACATGATAAGAGAATAGGGCGGTAGTTTGAGACGTCATTACATACCTGATTTGTAAATAGGAGTAATATGGACTATTTTACATAATTAGGGAAACGTTTCAGACTTTAAAAATTGGTTATTATTGAACTATATAAATCCACTCTCACACGAGCGCAATACTCTCATAATATATGAGGGCTTGGCCTACGTCACCATATCGCTCGCCAGTGTCCCTCTTTTCTGTATATTTACCATTATTATTATAAGATAAAGCATAGCAAGTAATATTTGTCTACAGGCTGTGGCCCTTTATCAGTCAAACCATGAAGTTAAGACCAATACACAGATAAATCAGAGAAATAAATTTTGCTGCGTCAGCATAATTATAATGTTTTGGGAAAGTAGGACGAGAGATAAGTATGTTTATCTAGAGTGGGGGATGGTAATCAATAATCATCTTTACGAGATGAGGTTGACGCGGAATTTAACTTCTTCAGGGTGGCCACAAAAAACGGATTTCAAAATTCCCTGATAATTCCAGGTTTTCCAGGGCAGTTTCTATATTTTTCCCTGATATGTTTTATTTGGTATAAAGGACATATCGTTCAAAATTTTATTTTTGAAACACGATTTTCATCTACGCCAGAAAATTAGAACAGATACATAAATAAAAGGAATTCCGCCATCTAAAGCATTTATTATTTCTTTGCACCACAATGATCTATTCAAAACAAAATACACTTATTACAAATTTATGATATTTCGCCTGAAGACAATTTGTGTACAAATGAAAAGACCAGACAAAAATAGACAAATAAACAAAAGTAAGTACAGTAGAACCCCGATAATTCTAAAAAACGCGTAATTCGAAATTTTCGCCAAAAAAATTACCGCAGAAAAATTTTTTCATACAAATTTTTTTTTAATTCGAAATTCGTTAATTCGTAATTCGAAATTTATTTTTCTCCGCGCACGAAAATTTGTTCGTGAAATTCGAAAAAATTTGATTTTTGCGAAAATAAATCATAATATTTCGTAAATCTGAATCTAAAAGTCAGCCGTGGCGGTAAAACGCCGAAAAATGTATTTTTACGTGGTTATACATCATCCTAATTAGTATTATTATTGTGTAAATCTGAATCGATTTACACTGGAATGTTGTATTTTTTCAAATTTATTTCGAATATCCGAGTTTGAAGGGCGGAGAAAATACGTTTTACGCGGATATATGTCGTAGTTTTACGAGTTTACACCAAATATAGTATTTAAAGGGTCGGCCGCGACGAAACTCGGCCGCGAAATTTCGATTTACGCGTAAATGTATCGTATATTTACGAATTTATTTCGAATATTTGAATTTAAATGGCCCGCTGCGACGGAATCGGCCGCGAAATCTCGATTTACGCGTAAATATATGGTATTTTTACGAATTTATTTCGAATATCTGAAATTTTAAGGGCCCGCCGCGACGGAAATCGGACGCGAAATTTCAATTTACGCGGAAATATATCGTATTTTTACTAACTTTACTTCGAATATCCGAGTTAAAAAATACGGCGTGACGGAAATCGGCCGAAAAATTTCGATTCACGTCGAAATATGACATATTTTTACGAATTTACTTCAAATATCTGAACTTAAAAGGCCGGCCGCGACGAAAAACTGCCGATAAAATTCGATTTACGCGGAAATATTTCATATTTTTACGAATTTACATGAAATATCTTAATTTAAAGGGTCGGCCGCGCATTCTCGATTTACACGGAAATATATCGTATTTTTACGATTTTTTTTCGAATCTGAATTTTAAGAGCTGGCCGCGACGGAATACGGCCGCGAATTCTCGTTTAACGCGGAAATATATCGTATTTTTACGAATTTAAATTCAGATGTTTGAAATAATGTGCCGGCTGCGACGGAAAATTACCGCGAAATCTCGATTTACGCGGAAATATATCGTATTTTTACGAATATCTCAATTTAAAGGGTAGGCCGCGACCGAAATCGGCAGCGAAATCTCGATTTACGCGTAAATATATAGCATTTTTACGAATTTATTGCGAATATCTGAATTTAAAGGGCCCGCCGCTACGGTAATCGGCCGCGAAAATAAAGAAATAATTGGTATTAATACGAATTTACAACTAAAATACCACCCGGATTAGAAGAGGCGGCCGAGAAAATCGATTTTCGGCGTATTTTTTTTTTTCATAAAAATTCGAATTACGTGGGAATTCCTTAATTCGAAATTTGATTTTTGATGTCCCGTGGATTTCGAATTAACAAGGTTCTACTGTATTGATACTTTGGAAAAATGTTGATAATGATGATCTTTAAATTTTATTACGACCGTACTGGGTGTCCGACCCTTTTGACACTTTGTTGTAACTTTGCTAGCTTTTTCTTTACAGATTTCGCACCTACATAGTATAGGGTAAAAATCAAGGCGGGTGGTTTACGACATGATTGTGTTGCAAGGGCTATTTACGAAAATAATAATAAAAAAATACCTACTTATTTAGTTTGTCTTTGTAGGCATATCTTTTGTTACACAGGCCGCAAGTAAAAGTAATAAAACACAACTTTGGGACTTCACAAATCGTAAATAACGAATTTCGTTTTATTGTTGGAATTCCCTGATATTTTAAGAATATTTTAAAATTCCCTGACATTTCCCTGATAATTCCCGGTTCGGTAAAATTCCCTGATAATTCCCGGTTTTCCAGGTCTGTGGCCACCCTGTTCTTACCCTGTCTGACCCTCGGCGTCTACTATTTCTCGAGGGCTATAATCAGTATTTTCGCAAGATCAGGATGGTGAAGAAACATTCAAATCACCAACAATCAAATTACAAGCGTTTGCTTTACTTTCAAAACAGATTTGTTTACTTCTTTTAGAGAAAAGGTCCAATGAACTTAAATCGGTGTAAGTGGGCAAATAAACAACTCCGATATTGATGACAGATTATTATTTGTTTTACTAAGTTATTTTTCAAAGAAGGCTTGAATTTTTTATCAATGACTATTTACTTTTTAGTTTCTCATATATACCATATATTTGTATACTACCAACATACATTCAAAATATTTCAGATACCTACGCTAATTCCGCATTCAAAATAAAGCTAATACATTTTCGTTCCATATTCAAAAAGTTGCTTACACTCGTACCTAATTAATTTCAATGAGCAGTGGTAATTAATTATTACTACATAGTGTATATTTCAGAGTTGGATAGAGCCGGCGCGCACTAACTTCTTTGTTCTGGCGGAAGAACCACGTGACATCTTTATATCCACGACGACCTTCACTGCACTCAGCCAGGGTTGCCAGCTGCCGGCATTGTTCTCCCATTTGCTGATAAGTCGATATAATATAATAATAATATTTTTAATAACTACGTCCCATAGTCATTAGACTGATTGATATAATAATTAGGGGGTAAATGATTCTTATCTTCATGGGAAGCAATCAATAATAATGTCATTTGAATCATCTAAAATAATAATTTAGGTTATGTGACCGTCCTGTGCAACTATGGTTCAACAAACCTTGGAACTCGGATTTGCTTTAATTTAAGAATCATTTTCAAAATTGGAATCGATCGGGTAAAGCATTAAAAGCTGTAAAGTACCTCCCTACCAATATACACGGGATACAATTTTGTATGCGCTCAAAATCAGTGTGATTAATGAAAAGTAAATTAATATATTGTAAGTGATCTGTAGAATGCCATGTTTTATTTCCTGTAATTTATGTTTCTCCTTGAAGTGTAAGAAATAATACTTTATATGTGGGATTAAAATAACGGATGCCCTAATTATGAAGTTAATTCGCATACAAGTTGTAATTAACCCAGTTATTTGAGTAATAAACAGTTGTTTTTAACCAAACAAGTTCGGTAAATTGAACTTTGAATCGACGACTTTCTAAAAAGTTTGATGATATTGGGGAACTATTTAAATGAGCGCCAAAGTAATTTCTAAGATAATTTAAAATCATTCATCCAAGTGATATTTTGTAACCTAGACTGAATGCGATTATTTAATTTCTTTACTAATTTAATAACTGTTGCATTTACAGTGCCAAAAATCTTGTAAACTTGCTATAGGCTACGAAGAATACGTCGAATCCACTGTATCCAGATATAGGGAGATTTTCTCACGTATTTATTTTTACAAAGCAAAACATCCCAGATTAAACAGATCGATTCCGTGAGGCGAAGAGTACTACGAAGTAATGTAAAATTATGTATTTTCAGTTAGAAAATTTTATCTCTTAGATATCTGCCCCCCACAAAAACTGCTTTAAAGTTTAAAAAAAAAACTCCTACTTACGAACCGGTTTTTTCTTGCACAAATCGGAAAAGGCTGCTGAAAAATGCTGAAAAGCGGGAATTAAAACGTTATCTCCATCTTCATAAGGAGTGTTATTGTTTGAGGCCAGATTCCAAATGTTAACACGACGCTGGTGCATGGCCATAATGTTAAGAGTGGTTTTGGAATGGGTGAGAATTTCGAAGACAATGGAGTTAGGGATATCGATACCCGTCAATAAATTAATTATCAAGTATTAGTTTCGACGGCTAAACATATATAATTAGGGAATCCATGATTTTTTTTCTACCCAAATATCATTTTTGGAGGCGGTGTGCTAATATTTGAGCATCGCATTACAGTTAAATTGGCGCTCGGTTAAAAAAAGCCACAATAAATTATTATGCATTACATATTTTGAATATTTTTTATTATCCGTTGGGTGACCCTGCCACCGAGATGCATCGTGTAGCATTCTGTTTAAATGAGCCGTAACACGTGCCTGGCCCAGACTGTTAGAGATTTTCTATTACATAGGTACTGAGATTTCAACGGAAGCAATACAAACATAATATATTATTATAACAAGTAAGTATAAAACAAGCTCCCCAATGAATTTATTAAAAACTACTACAGAATAAACTATAATATTTAAATATTCAAGAATTAAACAAAGGCGAGTTAAATTAATACACAACGATAAGAGTACTGTTTTTCGAGTTTATTGATAACTAACAAATAACACGTGTGTAAACACTAGTCTATTTATGAGGATCGTCGACTTTTGATTGGTTAAGTGGTATATTAATCGAAGTAGAAAGAATCTTTCGCTATCACTAGTGCTATAAACGCGTTCTCATTTCTCAGTTTGTCAAGGCCATCAGATGCTATATTGCATTGCATTCAGAAGTGTGAGGAAATAATGCAATGTCACTCAACGGTTTAATAGGGATGACCATGTGACTGTGGACACTGCAGCGACAATCACGTTTACGAGATTTACAGAAAACATCATAAGTTATATCTATAATAAATCTTCTCAGTACAATTAAATAGTACAGAATTACACTATCACAAAACAAACGCACACATTAATGATCTATCAAAATTAAAATTAAATTGACTTACCATCATGCCGCAGTAATAGAAATATAGGATGGACCGCCACACAACTCTGTCGTGGTACACACTCCTTGCTTCATTCACATCCATACATCACCTCAAACTTTCTTCTGTTATTCTGACTCATGACATAACCCGATCCAAGAATTTGATTTACCTAATGGTATCACGCTTTCCTCGGGCGTTCCCGACTCCTACCATTTTTAAATCTTACTAAACAAATGTTTTACCAATAACGAATATTTTATTATCATCACAGAAACCACAATAACAGATTATTTTAACGTGTTTTATTTCATCTACTTCACAGATTCGTAGTAATTGAGCAGAGTATGGATTAATACCACAGAATACCAAGAAACAATTCGAAGTTACCTAAAAATCAGACGGGCATTTCAGTTTGGTAATTAATGAATCACATGCCACGAACCAGTTGCTTACGGAGAATTAAGATTAATTTGGGGAAATAAACAGTTTAAACTAAAGTGTAAATATACTTATCTATATTATAAAAATGTTGATTCGATAGCCGACTGCCTCCGCATTTACATTCCAAATCCGCACTCGAATCGACGAGTCCATAAAATCAATTGACCGTTTGTTTGATTACCCCGGGAAAACGGTTCATTTCCCATTCATGCATATAAATTGGTCGTTTTGAAACACCCAATTATTAGCTAGCTAGCAAATTAAAGGACCTTTAAAGCAAAAAAAAAACATTTATAATACTTACGAATCCATAAGGTATAGGGTTTTCTTTTGTTTCCGCAAGTCTTTACGATGCCACGTGTAGGATTTGTTGGTTTTAAATTCAAAAAGATAGGCCGAATTAGTGACCATTTTAATCGAGATTTTGACGCATCTTTCAAAAACAATGGCGTTCGTTATTCTCGACTTGGTCGGACTACATCTCTTCACCTTATAAATGTATCGTTTATCCAACATCTGAATCCCAATTGAAGGGACAGCCTTATTTAAACATGCACATTTCTGATAATAAGCTCGACAAAATAATCACTGAAGTTGGCATTCCTGTGAAACGTAAAACTGAAAGTATCTTCCACCCTGAAAGTGAAGAAGACAAGAGGTTGCAATGGAAGACGAGATTAAATACTGAAATGTTACTGCTAGAATCTAGAAGGTAAGAGTAATACGTGAAGAACTGGTCAAGTAAAAAGTTGCAGATATGATACAGTCTGTGGAAAATGGGCAGGTTTAATAAATTAAACTTTTACTGAAGGGGAAAAGAATGGGTAATTTAAAAGAGTATAATTTATTAGGTGAGGGAAGTAAATCGTGGAGAAGCGATGGATCATGCAAAAAATGGCAGATACGATCAGAGATGTGCTTTATTTCAAATAAATCCATTTCAAATGGAAATGCAAAATGGGTATTTTCCATTTTGCATTTTAAATGCTTTTCTAAAAACCATTTTGCATTTTAAATGCTTTTCTCAATGCATTTTCCATTTTAAATGCTTTTTTGCAACATTCTTCTTACTATCTCCACTCATTTTTTTTCATAAATACGAGGCAAAGTGCTACATTTTTCTGTGACAATTTTAAAACCAACTATGTAGCTCATACACCTATAAATAGACTACATCATTTTGGCAATAAATTTGGGAATATTGTAGACATGCTTAAAGATTCCGTATTAGTTATAAAACGAAATCTTTTTAATCATTTTACTGAGATGTATGAATTCACAACTCTGTAGTGAATACACTTTTGTTTTTTATATGTATATGTTCCTTAATACATATTTAGCTTTCCGTAATCCACACTATTAATTTGAATTTACCTTAATTTAATCAAAAATCATAATTTACTGTTAACTACTTTTGTAAAAGCCCATTAGGGCGTAAATAAATAAATAAGCCCCAAATATCAGTCGGTCCTCAACCTCGCTATGAGAGATAATTTATATTATTTGTCAAGTTGCTCCCTGATTATTACAAAAAATACTGATTCAAATACTGTACATGGGGCCATGACGCTGTAATATTAAATGTTAGATAGCAGTTTCTATGTTTTTACGTTGGCAACATAAGTCCCGCGCAATTTTTTTGTGGTTTCATAATCTGTAGTCGTGGTGTTTTTGGATTTACCATCATGTGTAATGTTTGTTCTACATTGATGTCCATTATTAAATGACAAAATTATTTAAAAATTCTATTATTATTTTAATTGTTTGACCTGAGAAACCATTTTGCATTTTCAATGCATTTTGAAAATAGGTATTTTGCATTTGAAATGCTTTTCTAAAAACCATTTTTCATTTTGCATTTTCAAATGGAAACTTTTGACCCATTTCCATTTTGCATTTCAAATGGTTTTGGGTACCCATTTTGCACATCTCTGGATACGATACACTTTTGTGTAAAAAGGACAATATAAAAAGTAATTTGAGCATTTCGTTGAAGGAGAAATGAATAGGTAACTGACCAAAATAACAAAGGCGAAGATTCCAAGGATATTATAAAAAGTGGCAGATAAGATACGATGTGTTTAAAAATGCAATTAAAGAAATGATCTTTTGTTTAAGGGGAGACGAATAGGTTGTTCGCAGTCGCAGAGTTGAGAGCAATGGCCTCCTCAAACACCTGAACGAGCAGGAACATGGAGCAGAGATCCGCGGCTGCGGTGCAACGAACCGTCTCATCCTTTTCATAGTGTTGTGTTATAACATTTAGATGCATCCTTCGCCGTGTGAAGTTATTACATTAAAAGTACCCATTCAACAGAAGCCGCCACATTTAATACAGCGCCCAAATATTGATTAACGTGACCCATAAAAATAATAAGAAGAGATAACAGAGTGACTGCTTACACCATGTTTGTAATATTACGCATCTCCTTTTACAAATTTCCGCTATCTTTCGTTCATGTTGGGCCAACACTGATATGTATTACTTGGTTTATATAATATTGCATATTTTGCGCAGTTGAAAACTACTGCGTGTATCTTAACGAATTGTATTATCATGACTTCATGTCCACCATGGAACGCCAACACAAGCTATCCTAACACAATGTAGTTTGCTGCTGTCGCTCATTGAAACCGAAATTTAGATCAGCTGTTGTACAGGTACGGCCTTGCATTTGGCACGTGGTATGGACCTTGATAGACGACCAAGTGACAGATTTGTTCTGTATTTAATTGTTAACTCCATTCATTTTTAAATAGGATTGTTTATGTTTAGCCAGACAGTTAAATAAATGTATATTTTTATGTGTAATTATTAAAATTATTATAGATACATTACTTGGAATTCTAATTGAAACGATACTTGAATGCACAGTACTTCAGGTACGACGATTTAAATAAAATAAAAACTCGTCAAATAAAGCAAGAAACGGTTGTCAGTCACGAAGTCAATTACTATTTTTCTTTCTATTTACACAGTAAATGTGATCTGATACTCTGATGATAATTTTATTTGAAATGCAAGCATTATTAGTTGAGTGTTCTATGGAGGACGCATTGCGAAGGGAACTAGGCACGTTTGTAAGTTGGCGCAGAATAAAGGAAAACAGAAGTATTCAAATTAAACTTGGGCATGCCCAAAATACGCACCGCAGATGGGAGTAGGTCTTTCGCATATTCCTAAACATTAAAGAGTTTCCGTTTGGTAGCTGTCCAAAAGCTCGTCTTATTTTGTACGCCAGCGGTGCAAAAAGGCAATGAACCATCGTCATCATTATATTATGTGGCCCGTGATGCGACAGTATATTTTTGCTTTCGATGCATTCACAGTTCTGAGATTGCAGCTTACCTACCCAACTGTACAAGGTACAAACACCCGCTTTTATATTAGTGATGTTGTGTTTGTATGAATTTAAGTAGGTGTGGAAAGACTTGAAAGAATTGAAAACTACGTGATAATCTTTGCGCAGGGAACTACAAATAAAGTTCAAGGTAAAAAATATAGCTGGGAAAAAATAACATACGCAATAAACACTAAAATTTTTAGATAAATAATAATAATAAAGTATGATTTACTAAGGTGATACGATGTGCTAAGGCAAGAACCAAGCGGTTACTAAATATTTCAAAGCTTTACAGATCCACCCCAAAGTTCCTCCATCCTCCAGAGTAAAATCCGCTAGCTCCGCAGCTAGTAAAGCGGAGCGAAAGCGCAGAAATTACCCGACGGCCGAGAGAGCGCGGCCCTTTAAGGGAGCGAACAAAAGCTCCCTTCTGCAAGGTGCATACAACCCCCGTGAATATTAGACGTCTAGACGAGGCTCGCGCATATCCAATGCAGTCGGGCGGCGAACCGAATTCGCCTGGCAACAGGGCACGGGGGAGGTCATCGACCCGCGGGGGCCCCAAGGTCCCCTGGCGGCCGGGCAGGTGACGCCCCGCTCCCCCCTTCTGGACATGGCGAGCTATTTGCCATCCACTGCTACATCTACCAAATGGCGCACATATTCTAGAACATTCCCAGTTGCTTCAGCAGATAAATCACGAATCTACTTACAAAAGAGCGTTTATCTTCTAAGACCACTATTTGGTTGATAAGGCTCGACTCGATTGATTTTACAAGCAATTTCGATTCACAGGTGAGTGAGATTTAGTCTTTTAAGTAGGTGCCTTTAAAATGATTTGCGTGCTGGAGCCGCGGTGACGAATTTTCGCAGCTCACAGCTGTACGAGCGCGATACTAATATCGCTGAGCGGCTGGCTACACGCTACAAACCAATGCGCTGTACATCTCACGACATGCTTCATTCATATAAAAAGTGTAGTAAAAACTAGTCTAGTACAATACCTGCGGGAGCAGAGAAATCTAATAATTTTAAATCTAATTTCTCTGGCGTGTTAAAATAAGCGTGGGAAATATAGAAATGTGTTAAATACAGAAAAAATATGGAAGAATAGAAAATTAATACTGCAGTCATAAGCATCATAAAGGCAGCTAGGAATTTGCAAGTCACACTCTGAGAGTATTGAAAATCCCTATTTGCCTTTATGTTTATAACGGGAGAATAGTCCCCGAGTGTAATTATTCATTATTTACGAGGTAAAATTGCTAAACTAAACATTACAATTTTGTTTCAATTAAATTTCATTGAAATCTACGTTTATCGGGGTCCATTTATAATGTACTTGCTGAAGTCCCCGTCGTTGCTCGGGCTTTACGGAGAGTTTTTCGAAATCTAACGTAGACGGTGACCTTCCTGTTGTTTTGAAGGATAAGAGACCAAGTAAATAAACCTGGGGTAGCAGGAATGATAGAAAACAAGCATCTCCGCGAATATTCTCATCATGGAAGCCTGATAAGTCTAGCATCCAGCATCGACGCCTACTGGCCCCTCACAATCTATACGCCACAAATCCTAAAGGCTGTTTAACGTAGTCATTATTTTTTATGTTTCGTGTGTCTACTATGTCTTTATAACATAACCCAATATATATTTGAATACTCTTTATGGAATGTGTGCGACTTCACTACCTTCCCCACACACCGGAATAAACACTTGTTATTTTAAAAATATTTTTTGAAGCCCTGTGTTGAAATATGTACATAAATCTAAGTCAGTTAATACTACATTATTAAGCTTTGCTTGCCCAACCTATTATGAGTGCTTATAAAACTTTCAAATTTTTATATATACGAACAGATGAAATATTAGGAAAATATTGTAGTTTCCAGTGTTTAAATTAGAGGAGAAAGCTGATTGTTTATTTTACAGCCTCTTGAGTCGTAATTCACGATTAATGAGATTCATGCGAACAATAATAATATTTCATAATATTTTTAATTATTCATAATACGTATCTTAAATTAATATGATTTATTAAGAAAATTGTCCGTGGGTGTGTTTTTCATACAAATCTACAGTTTTATTCGGATATTGATGAAAAATTGCACACTTGACCTTCAAAACAAGAGGACACTATCTAAAAGGGATTCCGAAAACCACCCCATCCCCTTTTCTCAACCCTTAAGACAGAATACAGCCCGGGCACCGCCGGGTGCTTCAGCTAGTTAAATAAAATCAATAAAGCAGTCTATAGTCGACAATGACCGATTTAATTGTTTAGTTGTAAGCAAACAAGACTGTGATTAGGCAATAATATTCGTAGACAGCGCCGGATCTACTGTAATATGTAACGATGGAATGTATAACCAGAGTTAAATATTTACGATCTGTGTAATTTTCTTGAACCTTATACCACATGTGCATAAAGATCTTATCGGAAAAACACAGTTTGCAATTATCAAAAAATGCAGTAGTGGCGCATTTTTTTAAAACGATACATATGAACCTATTTTCGCACGAGGCAAACTCTTTTAAAACTATACAGATTAACCTTTTTTCGCACGACGCCAATTCTTTAAAAAACTATACAGATGAACCTATTTTCGCACGAAGCAAACATGTCATCTACGATGACGTACTTTTATATTCAAATATAGGTAATAGCGGTTCCATAAATAAAAAGGCAATGAGGTTGTCTAATAATGTAAAATACAAATAATGTATTACATTATAGAGCATGCTGAGGAAAGAAAATTGAGAATTTTTGGGAAATACCGCATGGTACCGAAGATATAAACCGTCAAAATCAAAAATAACATTAGAATTGAAAAATTGTACCGAATTGAATCTCGTGACGTGATTTCGTGGTTCGTTTTACCCAAGTTCACTTTGAAAGTTCAAAACTAAATTCTACGGCCGTTATTAACTCAAGATTATAACTTCATTTTCATTAAAAAAATGGTGACAACCGCATTCAGTTTCTTCCGCGCCATTTATATTTTCTGCAAAGGGTGCAAAGCATTGTAGTAGGTTAGGCCCTGTAAACAATGTTTTTTATGTCTGCATTGGTTAACCAATAACGAAGAAGTAGTAGCGACCTTAGATGGATTAAAAGGGAATATAGGTTACTGAGACAACGCGTGTGGTTGCACTGAACTGCATCGCACATAAACCCTTCGGTCAGACAAGATGTCACCGGCTGCCACAAACCCGTCGCTCTAGGCTCATTTTTGTGAAAAAAAAATGCCTTCCTGTGCAAGAGATGTGTATCATTCTCGAGTAAAAACCAAATCTGATGGAGTTTCTTTCCATTCGCATGTACTCAAAAATCACTTATTATTTCTATAAATACAATTATTCACAATGCTTTCCGAATAAAATAAGCGAGACAGCGAAAGCAGAAACACATAAGAGTATGATGGACAACTTAGAGACAGTACGTCGTATTCTACTACTCTGCTCGCTCTTTTGTTTATCAATATTGAGGGTAAAAGCGTCCCACTGACAGGCGAGCATGTCCGCGGCAGTAGGCCTTGCCGCGGCAAACATGACGTCACAGGCGAGCCACGAGCATTTTTGTATCACGCTCAAACTATTCGCCGCGCATATGGTCGCCCGTCAGTGGTGTTAAGCGGCCGCTACACTACTCGCTTCGACGAAGTCCTCGACGAAGTTAGCCGAAGTTCGAAGTGCGTGCCCACACACTGCAACTTCGCGAGTAACTCAGTCCAACCAGTCAGTGATTGGTTTATTTATGCCGTGACGCTTCGAGTCCTTTGACTCGGGCGCATTTACCGACAACAATCGGAAGTCGGGCGAAGCGAAGCGAAGTTGCCCGAAGCGAAGCGTTCGTGCCCACACTATCGTATTCGGTAAACTTCGATCAACTTCGCGAGTAGTGTAGCTGGGCTATTAAGCTCGCAACTGGTGTCGCGAGGAGGCAAGAGAAACGAAGGGCGTTCATAATAATATAGCCGTTTCACACGTACACATTCTTTGAATTGCTATCTCTTTCTAATGCGTTCCGTTCATTTAGCTATGTATGATGTTATTTGTAGCCATTTCATGCATTCACCCAAATTCGTTGTTGCTATTCTTATTTCGTGCTTTTCGTTACTGGATTAATATAGAAATAGGAACGTGCCATATTTTTGTTCGATTAGTATGAACATAATGCGTCTTTGTATTTATGTCAATGGCTGCGACGCGATCCAAGAAGGAAACTAGTGATGCAAGAAATCAGGTCTTTATAATATAAATACTGGATTTCTTATTACGTTAGTTTATGTCGCGAGATATTATTGTCATAATATAGCACGAGCTACCATCTCCCTGGCGCTACGCATAATCGAAACATGAAATTCAGAAAAAGAAGTACAATACATGTTGGATGAGTGTGGGAAAAAGTTTACAAATTTGATAAATTAAAACGCAAATATTTTTGCTTGCCGAAAAAATGAAGACGTTTCGTGAGAACGTATTTATTTGCATGAGAAAAAAACCAAAGGTGGTAACACTTTCTCCAAGCTAACAATGGGTGCGTTTATCGCGAGAGACTCAAAATAATCATAATTCTTTAGATAAGAGAAATCAAATGAAGCATTAATATACTGAAAAACTAAAACAATACCACTAAAAATGACACCAGGAGTTAAAATGCCAAATATGACTTGAGGTTACTGTAACATCTTAGATAATGGTTTAAGAGATTCATAGATGGCACTGGTAACAACAATGAAGCTGTTGGTAATGGAGGGATTGGGAGTTGGATAAATGCGATTGCAAGCCCAACTTCCAGAATCATTCCTACCACCTGCTAATAAAGGCATCCTAGCTCAATGTGATCCATTATTAAATAAAAGTCTAAAGCAATGTTGACCCCGTAGTTTTTATTCATTTAAGAGTTTGTGAGACAACCTGGAGTTACAACAGTTACGATAAAAAAATACATTCATTTATGACAATACTTGGTCGATATCTGCGATGCAATCATATATATCGCTAACAGATCTTTCTTAGCCTCTCCCGACGACATTAACGACGCATCTAATAGAGAGGTTCGGATTGTCGACTGACATATTCGCAACGGATCTGTCAGCGGCAGGACCATATAACTACATAGTAAATAAATATATTTGAAATCTCGTAAGCATTTGAAGAATGACAACGGAATGAATACACTACGACAAGCGGAGGAAGGCAACGTAATGGATTAGCCTTGACAAATTCAGGTAAAGGTGCCACGGTTTTTCCCTCGTTCATCCATGTTTATCGCGTGTAGCCTCGAGCGGCTTGTGTGGCGACAGGCGGTAGTGGGTGACGTATAATATCGTATAAATATCCGATTCAGGCCCAATATACATTTATATACCGCCTAGTGAAGGGGTTACCACACGACTCTAGATGACGACCTATTTTTAGAATAGAACCTAAAGATAAATTAATAGGAAATAAGAGGGGTTAGAAAAATCTTTCTGTGATTTCAAAAATGCATTACTTACCGCCCCCTTCAGGAAGAAAAATGCATAAATAATACATGTTTCAATAAATCAGATGTTTTGTTACATTAATTTTGAAGAATAATTTTGAGACATAATTTCCGCTTGCGCGGAACGCCGCTTGCGGTCGCATTGTTCCTTTCCCGTAATTCGACCTTATAACAAATTAAGTAGGTATTCCTTTATATTCTTACAAATTCCCTGTGTTCGTCGAACTATAAAATAACACTCGACGGCCTGTGTGGTCGAGGGGTAAGGCACCCGATTAGCAAGACGAAGGTCGCGGGTTCAAATCCCTGCGCGCGCAAGTAAATTTTATTTGATTAATTTGTGTTATTTCACTATTTACTCGTATCGTCCTGGCGTTAAGACCACAATTGAGAATTGAAACGTTGCTTGAAACGGTTTTGGCTGTATTTGGTGACTAGATCTTAATAGCCAGGTACTTCCCCACTACCTTCAGCCACACAATGTACCCCAATTGGGGATACCATTGTCTCACTGGCTCCAGAGGGTTGGGAGCAGTTGGGACTCTAGTGAGGTTTATAAAAAAAAGGCTAATTGACAGAGCTAAGTTCTGTTCTACCTTGACCATTTCATTGAATGGTTCAGAAAAGATTCTTGTTTCAAACGTAAAATTGTCGTTTTTATTAGGTACGTAGGTATAAGTAACTTGCTTACAAATCTTATGATTTCGGAGAAAGTTTTGGTTTCGATTTAAAATAAAGTAGAAACATTATTTTTAGACGCGAGGTATACTGTTCACGGAACTACTTGAATTTATGTTATGCAGATAATATTATTTTGAATTAAACATTGTAATATTTTAATCGCGCTGTTACACCTAAAGTCAACACCGTAAATAGCAATCCCCATCGAAACCATTGCCACAAGAGAGCAATAAAACAAACTGTCGAGCTTTATAAGGACGGTACGGACGGTAAAACGTGCCGATAATATTAATTCGTTATAACGGGGTAAAACAGTTTTCCTGTCGGTATGATATTAAAATGCAAATATTCATTTAGGGATCAGTCAAAGTACCAGCTTAGTTCAGGACAAAGGATTATCATGTTCAAAAACGTCCGCGTACTCCTATGGGACACGTAGAGATAATATGAAATAACTAATTAACCCTAGAAAGATTACCCATATACTGAATGGCGTTTAAGATAATCATACTCCCCAGAGACGTATGCAACGACATGAGTATATAATGTGAAACATATATGTACTTTTTAGGTTTTACACATTAGTTTATGTATTACTGTAATAAATGAAACGCATATTTTGTAATTATATTTATTAATTAGAAAATTTTACCTCAAAACATTATAAATCAACAAAAAGTTAGTTAGTACCTACTATTACACACATTTATTAGCCAAATAATTGTATATTAAAAACTTTCAGAAAACATAATCATACGTTTCGCGGATGTACATCATAGCCATATTTAAGTATCTAGAGTACTGACCATTGCAACACAGACAGCCGTCTCACGTTAGCTCCGGTCGACGACAGAATTGACTGAGACAGACAAGACGATACGTGTTGTAAATTAAAAAGACAGAAATATGAAGAAGAAAAAAAACGTATACGTCCCGCGGACGTGTTATCTTTCTAGGGTTAAAAATGTTTATAAAAAATTGTTGAAAATTGGTAATCCACTAGATAGAGGTAACAACCTTTTCACCAAATACAAAAGTGCAAGATATAACCAGGTATAAATCATGATAAATACAGTGTAGTTTGGTATATACAATACTGGGTAGTTAAGCTTTGTGGTAAAGCCAGTAGCACGCTTTTGTAACAATTTTGAATAGAAAATAGGTACGTCAATTTACATTTTTATGTTTATATTTTCGAAAAATATTGTACCGCAGGCGAAAATTCAAGGCAATATCAGCTATTTGTAAAAATAATATTTTTTTTTTATGTTTATGAAATATTCGAATAGAAGTGAATCTTGACTTTCCCGTTGATGCAATTTTTCTATACAAAAAAATGCCAATTAGAGAAGATTAGTACGAAAAAAGTGTACATTTTCGTGGCTAAATATTATCGACTTCACAAGCCATGTTCATATCATAGGCTTTTGATATAGTGGGAATACTTAGTTTTTGCAAGTTTAACAAAATAATGGTTATTTGCTAAAAAAAACTATGTCGACTAAACTTGCGGTACAATCTGTACATGCCACCTCCGCTCTGCAGCAGTATTTTTTACATTCAAATGTGGCAAATGACATTTGCTAAAAAGTGACTACACTTGCCCCATAAACTAAACAAGAATCATTTTTACAGCGGTAAGTATTTCCGAACATTTTGCTTATAATATGCACATTATGTATAGGTAGCGTAGCGGGCGGCGAGTGAAGCAACGCGCAACGCTGGGAGAATCTAGGCAACTTCGGATGCACCAGCAGCTCAGTTGCTTGCTGCTTGCTGCTAGCTGCTAGCTGCTAGCCGCTAGCTCACAGCTCAGCAATAGGGAGCCGAGTCGATAGATATTGAGGCCAAGTTGTTGCAATGACCCACATAGGCGGCCCGGTGCGCGCACACCTCTGCGCATCGAGAGGTTCAAAAGTTTATGCTATTCTAATACTAACTAACCATTTCCACACACATGCAAAGGGTAGATCCTGGCAAAACAAAATTATTATGGGTCTTACTAATAAACGCCTTTTAAACTGATAAACAACCTAACTGATGTATATCAGATGTGTAATTTTTAAAATTTTGTTAATTAAGTAAGGGGCAGGGCGTATGTATATTTTGCAAATTATTATGGGATAATTTATTTTAAAATTGGAAAGTCAACGTATAAAATAAAAGTTAGAAATTTTCATAGATGGCTTGTTTATATATTCAAGAAAAAAATAATATTTAAATTACGTTTAGTAGAATTTATAATACTTTATATTTATTAAGATATATTTGACCGTTTTGAGAAATTTTCGCAGGATTCATGAAAAAAATAAGTTATAAGTTTGTACTAAAAAATAAATCTTACGCAACGGGAAAGGAACAAAGCAACCACAACAGCGTTTCGTGCCGTTTGCGGTTGCTTCGTTCCTTTTCCACAATCCGAGGCTCGGCTCGCAGAAATTTTGTCCTGTTTATACGCACCCTTAAACTGCGAGCTTTGTGCGCTCTAAATAAAATAATGAATTTTCACTGCATAAAAAATAAATAATACCCTTTTATATACACGAACATAGTTCTTATGGCGGTATATCTTTACCCCAACTGACACAGACTGCCTGTGACACAGACCACGTTATGTATTCGTGGCTTTACCTATTTCAGCATATCGCTCGCCTACATTCCCATTGGTAGTGAGTGTATGGCAAGCGATACGCTGAAATAGGCTAAGCCATGATGCGTATAGCGTAATGTGTCGCCTACCTTAGATTCAAAACGTTGCGTTATGTAATTGCTGTTTGATTTGTATATTTAACCCTTCGTGCTTCATTTGTTCGCTTTTGGGAACAACTCATATGGTCAAACATAAATCGTTGCTTACTGTTGTGGTGAGAAATGTGATGTGAACGGTGTTAAAAGAGAAAACACCACGCTTTATATTTAAATCTAGAAGTTAACCTCAGAATAATTATAATGTGCACTTTTATGAAACGAAAGGTTCGTAAACGTAAACGAAAGGACCGTAATTTGAAAAAATATATTTGTTATTAATTATTCTTATATGAAACGACAAAAAAAGTGACAATAAATAACTTTTGTAATAGATTTGTGTAATAAAATAAGTGTGATCAGTAATTTTAAATATAAAAAACTTGAAAGCATATTTCATCACCTTTCAAATAGAGTTTTTAGTTTTGGGATACGTTCAGAAATATTCCATTTATTTGGATTTTATTGCAAACCGGAAATATCCGACCTTCTGATATTATACGGCTGAGGTCTGAGTTCAGCTTAAACGTAAGGTACGTTGTAATCTACGTGTTCCATAGATGAAGTTAGATGATTTTTTTTATTTATTAAAATCCACTTTTATGCTATTTGTTTGCGCCTGTATATACGTAATATGAATAAATAGTTTTTCCGTATAAAAACTCAATTTTTTCAAGAAAGACATATGAATACAATAATGAATTGAATCATCGATATACAATTATATTTGCGTGCTTTTGTTGAAAGAAAGGAGAACGGGCAAAAAAATAATTCGTCTCCATTTTTAAAGCTAACTTGCGAAAGAGTATTTTAATAAAATAATATATAGATTATAGCGTACGTTAGGTTTAACCAAATGAAGCAACAGAAAAGGTGTGATTTTCAGAACCCCTGCACCTAGTGGGTGAATGTGGTTTCGATGTGGGTTAATATTACTATTGTACGAGAGATATTGAAATCTTTAATGGGTAGGTACTTCGCACCGAGTTAAATTTTATTACGGTAGCTACTCGAACATTGGCACAGCCCATAATAATTGGAGTTAGTAAATGCTTTATCAGACAGTCCTCGTAAGTCAATTCAATTCATGCCTCAAACGCTAGTAATGAAACGCAGCCCGCGCCAATCTCAAAATTAAAGAAATAATAATTTATAGAAAAATGCCTAATATTTTGATTAAATATTGACAAATATAGGTAATATTTGACTGGTCACAATCAGCGGGTGGCACAATGAATACAATTAGCAATGATTTTCATAATCCGAGTTAGAAAAGGGACTTATTTTAATAATTGTGTAACGTAAAAGTTGGTTTCATATTTTTTACTCCAATTTGACCTACAAACGCTCTCCACGCTCAACGACCGGAAACTACTAAAATACAATACCCCTCAATAATGGCCTTGCCCAGGGCTCAGTGCTGGCCCCATCGCTTTTTAACATTTACACTCGAGACCTGAAGGCAGAAAATTTGCTTACGCAGATGACATCGCCGTCACAGCTCAAGCCAAAACCCTTAAATCAGCAGAAGATATCCTCAATTCTGACCTAAAGGCTAAGGAAGAATATTTCCTCAATTGGCGACTAAACCCAAATGGGTCGGAAACAGTTGCGACAGCTTTCCATCTTAGAAATTCGCAAGCGAATGCCAAACTCTGTGTTCAGTTTGATGAAAAAAATATTTAGCATGACCCCCACCCCCGCTATCTTGGAGTTACTTTGGACAGGAGCTTGAACTACCGGCAACACATGGAAACAGTGAGTAAAAAAACTAGGACAAGGCTTAACTTAGTTAATAAGCTATCTGGAACTAGCTGGGGATGCGACGCCAACACGCTCAGAACAGCATCCATTGCCCTTGTTTTCTCAACGGCTGAATACTGTGCTCCAGTATGTGCTAGAAGCGCCCACACTTTCATGGTAGACGTTCAGCTTAATGCCACAATGCGAACCATCAGCGGGACTTTAAAATCTACTCCTCTCCCTTGGATCCCCATACTTGCAAACATAACCCAGCCAAACATCAGGCGAGAAATTTTAACACCGAGGGAATACAAGGCGCTGCAAAAAAGCGCAATACCTTTGCACGAAGATGTCACCCACCCACCCGGCATGCCGCTTGAAGTCCCGAAAGCCCTTCTGGGCGGAAAGAGAGAGGCTCCTCCGATTACCTCTCACCCCAGAAGATAGGTGGAAACTTGAGTGGCAAACGGCCAACGTGGGAAATGCCCACCTCATCCTGGGGGCAAGGCAGAAGGGGGCAATTTACCACAACTTATTATTAACATTATTGATAAAAGATGGTTCAAATAATATTGTTTCCTTATTTGTTTACATATTTCCAGGAATGTAATATACGAGTATCCTTTTTCCTATGCAATACCATAAATAGTAAAAAAAAATTCTCGTACGTTTCATATTTTCCCATACAAACAATACAACTTTTACCCGAAAACAACCTTGGAACTACTACTTTGGAATTTGGAATAAGTTAATTATCTTTTTTACTTGTACTATCACGTAGAATCACCTCCCGAAGTTGTCAACTTTACCCTCGGACCTCTTTTATTTATTTCCACTGTTTCTGTTTCCACAGAAGTAGAAGGCATTTAAAAAAAAACTATGCACAATGTGCCCACTATTACAAATGTAAGCGTCATGGTAAACATAGCTTTGCTATTGTGGGCGTGCGCATGTCACATGCGAATTAATATAAAATAATTTTAACAACGTTTTTATTACTATTTCAAAGACAGATCAAGAATATCATACATCTTCACATCACAAGCTTCGAAATGTTGAACCGGATCGAAACTGTAGTTAGTACCTATGTTACATAGTTAAGTTTGTCAGGGAGAGGTTCTCAGTCGCTTGAGAGAAAGGGGTGAAAAGTACAGAACGATATTCTAGTAGGTACCCACAGACATATGAATATCATATGTCTATGTAGGTACCAGTCAGAACCCTGCAGAGATTTGAGTAAAATCCATGTCGCACCCACGCAAACAGAACTTATGGGAATAACACAACACTTAATTTAGAAAAAAACATCCAACTACAACTACTGATTGAACCAATCAGTTCAATATTATAATAGTTGTTTTGATTCAAATCTTAATCTGCAATAATAGTACGATTGTATTTTATAAAGACATAAAAAAAAGAGTATTTGGTAGCCCTCAAGAACCGAAACAGCAAAAGCTTGAAAAAAGGTAGGTTGCTACTGACTTCATGATCGCCATGGCTCAAAACGTTGATTCCGTGGTTAGAAAATTCAAGTATTGAGACTGTATCTTTGCTCGGCAAAAAAAAGGGAAAACTACCTGAGAAAAGGCGGTACTAACCCCCCCCCCGCGCAAGCAAACTTAGCACACCGTGTATTATATACCGTAGGTACAGGTACCAGATATCGACATGAATAAGTTAACTGTACTGTGTATAATACGAATGTTGTACCTAACCCTAGAAGCGGAGATTCGACTTCCAATGTGACAGTAGATGTTCTATTTGTGGAAACGTCATGTGTTTTTGGCTTCCTTCGCATTTCTATTATTTTTTGTCCCGCCATAACACAAGAACATAGTGAGCAACTCTCTCATCAAGTATGATCGACGTACATTTCACAAAGAGTGCATCATAAAATATTATTTAATTTTTATAAGCGCCTTCACATGGTTATAGTTTATTTAGATTTTAAAAGTAGGATAACTTAAGTGTTAAATATATTGTAAATCGTATCTATTTCAATACAGATTGAAAAAATCTATGGAAGCATGCATTCTATATAAATTGATGCCAGTTAATTTGCACACCTTGGCGATTTTAGGACGTGTAAGCAGCAGACAATGAATGAATGGACGTAACGTTATTAATTTAGTATTTAAAGTAACGGTGTATTACTTTCGTCGTCGTTCGTATACACAGTTTTGTTAGCAAAACGATTCATAAAATACGGAAAATTGATAAACGAAAAAGATTTTTATTGTTAAATGCGCCCACTTACTCGTAGCAGACTATGAACAAATTCCCGAGAGACTACCGCAGCCCAGTTCTAATGTCAAAATATAATGGACATTAGAAATGTTACGATTTCTCACGGATGTTGAAATAAGATATATTTTAAGGTAAAATATAGGGTAACAGCGAGAGAACTACAGAAAATGACGTACGAAAAACGGCATGACGCATCACTAGACAGAATGTGAGATGCGAGTGTTCGTAGACACAGCCTGCAGGATCGTGGTGAAATCGCCAATGAATACATATTTCTGGTGAATCGCCAAGTTATAATACATATTTACTCACCCCTGATATCGTAAAAATAACTAACACGCTTAAATATAAAAAAGTAAATTATAAACGCGAAAATATAAATCACTTACAGGCCGGTGCTTGCTGTTAGAGAAGCTTTTCGCGACTGATCGGACTCGGTTATGCTCGGCTACTGTCGATTGCAGGTCAAATTCAACTCTATTTGAAAATTAATTATCTTAAATATTGACCTGTTTGGATTACTGAATGTATTAATTTCACTATTGCAATATCAGATGATAATTTAAACTCGAGATCAATAAACCAGAGATACAATTGAATAAAATTTAAAACTAAAAGTCAAACACCCGAAAGAAATACTGCAGCGATGACTGGCGTTAGATTCAGAGAACTATATCTGCTACGTTTCCATAATTTTCATACTGTCGCGATTGTAAGCGCAGCAATTTGCAGAATATTATTTATAATGAAGTACCTACTGGCCAGTTAGAAACTCTAATTTATTAAACACATTTTAATCTCAAATTATTTTGATTTTTTTATTAAATCCAGGAGGAGGCTCCACTGAAAATAATATGGATGCTGTAAAAATGGTATCTATACGTTGAGGATACAGTAATACGTCGGAAAGTAACATTAAATTTTCGTAGAGCCCCACCTCAAAGGGGCGGGGCTCTACAAAAATATAATATAAATAATAAATACGATAACGGTAGACACATAAATATACCACGGTAGACAGGAGTCGGAGAATAATGGTACCCATTACGTACTCGGACAAAAAATAAAAATACTTTTACCTACATCAGGGGTGTCCAAACTAGATGGGACCCAGGGCCAATAAAAAAGACTAAATACATTGGTGGGCCGCAAAATATTTATACAAATAAAATACTGGTAATAATACGTAATATCGTTATGTTATTATCTACTTTTTCATTAATTTGTCTTTTACAATTCTGTTAACATCAAACTCAATACTAGTGGTAGCTAGGCGCAGTGCATGTTTAAGTGAAGTATCTGTCAATGAAGACCTGTATTTCGATTTAATAAACTTCATTGTTGAATATGCACTTTCACAAAGGTAGGTACTGCCCATCATCGAGCCCATTTTTTGCCCGAAATTCGTCAGTTTCGGGAAACGTTCAGCGAGGAGCTTAAAAAAATCAATTCCTGTTTCCGGACTTTTTTTTGAAGTCGGTTAAAAAAAGGTTCAATGGGCCGCAATAATCTAAACCGCGGGCCGCATGCGGCCCGCGGGCCGTGGTTTGGACAGCCCTGCTACATTCTTGAGTTTTATTTTATTTATTAAAGTGGATACGGTATAAGCTTAGTTCCCGAGAGCACCAAAACCTTGGGCCCATTGTGTTGTATCCAATTTCACTTCATTCATTTGAGTTTGTTTCCAGGTTCCTGTTTTCCCGCGAATTTCTCGGTTTTCCCATCGGAAGTTCCTCTGTGAGTTCCCTGAAGGCCCCACGAGGCAAGAGTCCACCGAAGTGGTTTCAGCTCTCCTTTCCACTCCCCCTTGGTTCCCCGAAGGCCTATGAAGGAAAAGTACACAAAGGTGGTCTAATCATTATTATTTTTTTGTTAATAACAATCTTTATTAAAACACATATTTTCATAAACAATTCAAATCATTGTATAAAAATACAATAAAATATCAACAACAAAACTTTTTTTTCTTATGAAGATTTTTTTCTTATCAAACCTGAAAAATGTTATCAAAAATGCTAACCACATATTAACTTAATTTTTTACTCCAATTGTATAAAAATTGAGAGAACACGATATTTTGAAAACACATTCATTTTGTTTGGGGAATTTGAAAGAAAACTGTAACTTCACTTTTATCTCGTTCATATAATAACAAAATAATTTTTAAAGTTGAACCAATTGTTATGATGGCGATGCGAAATATGAATTATTCATTTTGGCTATTTTTTAGGAATTTATTAATGACATCCTGTATAAATATTTGAGATATACTGTAAAGAATTATTATTTCTCTTTATAAAGTCAAAAAAAAATTATGTTTTTACACTTGATAGAAAAAAGAAAAAAATACTTTTATAAAATATGGATGCCCGGTCATATATGACCCTAAAACGCTGGAGGGGTTAATTGACGACAAAAGAGCCGGATAGTCAATACAACCACCCTAGACTTTGTAAAACAAGTAAGTCATGTCTCTTGAAGTTCAAATTTACTTTGGACAGCTTCTATACGCGTATCCTTATTACACAGGATTCCTGTATGCTATATGAGAAGCTATTACATATATCTATGGGAGAAGCATACTCAAGGTGCTTACTTACATAATCTGCGAACATACCTAGGAGTAATATAAAATAATTTCAATAAGTCGTCCGATGCATCGACAATTAGAATCGAGTTTAGGTATTTTTCTCAATTAAAGAATCAGCCATCGAAAGAAATTCTGGATGATGTGATCAAAATGTTCAATCGTTACTTTTCCGGTTTTGTAAAGGTTTTGGTTTTTGGGTAGTGACGCCTTCGACTGCTTAGATAAGCACGTCGATCTCTACCCCATTCTCGATACAATATAAAAACATTTATGATTTATTATGCTGTCAGACTGTAAAACAATTCTGAAATTACTAAAGTAATAAATTATGCTCATTTTTCTGTACTTTTGACAGAAAAAAAATATTATGCAGTCCTCATTGACTTGAGAAAGTTTTTTATCCTGTTTTACTGTTCTACCAAAATTAAGTCCTGTGGCGTTATGGCATATTATGTCAGTTTCATCTTATATTCACTTTGATCTGTGACATAAAATTAGAATTTACAGGGTTTCAGGGGTAAAGTGAGCTAACTTCGGAAGGTGATTCTACATGATGGTAGAAACTTTATTCGAAATTCCAACGCAAGGTGGTTTTTGGGTAAAAAGGTTGAATTGTATTTAATATTCTTCGATGGAAAAATATTTTTGACAATTTAATGGAAAATTAACATTAGAATTTAGAAAAAAATTGTGGCACTGATCTAGAAATTCGTTATGCTCGACTCTCAAAGGAAAACCGTTTACCTTTTTAACTTCTACCATCATGTAGAATCACCTCCCGAAGTTAGTGCACTTTACCCCAGGTTATCTTGTATAGAGAATTCCAACAACCTTCCAATACTTTGTGTCTCAGAAATCTAGGAAGAAAGTAGAGAATTGCACCTTGGTATAGCTTATGTAATCTATCAATTTATCTAAATAAAAATGTTCATTTGTTAAAAATCTTAAATCTCCGTCTTAAATCTTAATTCTTCACCGATTACTTTGAAATTTTAACACAATGTTGCATTCGAATATGTGTGTGTTTTTATTTACCTATATTATAAGAACCTGTGAAAGGGAAACCTTAAAAAAAATGGCGCCATCTGTTGGGCAAACATGCTTTTTTTTTAAAAACAGCGCCATCTGTTTGACACAAGCATCGCGAGCTATCGTTTCTCTAACTGCACAGACAGAGTGAGCCACAGCAACGCGTGACGGGGTACAGCTAGTTATCAATAAATTATGAAAATTTATATAATTCTATTAAGTCTCCGGTGTTGTCCGGGGCTTTACAGAGTTTTCAAAATCAGATGTTTTATTATCTAATTTTACTCTTATTTTAAATGTTGAGTGAATGAGTTTAAAATTTTATCAAGTATCGAAATTCCGCTTTAAGGGGTGGAAAAAGGGGGTGGGGATGGTTTTTCGAAATATCATGTAGACAGTGACCTTACTCCTGTTATTTTTTTTTATTTTGTAAGAAACAAACAGCTTTTATATAATATAAAATGATAGATATAAATATGCAAGTTAACTGAAGTCAAGCAACAAAAGTTTCTTATGTTAAAGTTCATTGGAAATGAAGTTTTAATATCTTAAAATTAATTTGGTGTTAAAGGAAGGGGAGAGGAAGAGGAAAATAGGAAGAGGATAGGAGATGCTACCGATACATTCCATACTCTCATATTAATAATCGATCGTACGCATTACTTCATATCAATATTTCTTTACGTTATTACCAAAAATGTCAATGCTGTAAAATTTTGTATTATATTGTGCACATATACGAGGAATTGGGGAATTTTTTCGAATGTTTGTTCTACACGAGGGTAGATAAAATAAATCAGATTGTCGGGTTGATCTAGACGGAATATGAAGATTTATTAAATTAGTAAGTTCTGGTGAGTCCAGACCATTATTTAGGATTTTAAACAATAAGATTTGATCAAAAATTAGACGTTGTGTTTGGAGGGAGTTAAAATTATGAACTTTAATGGATTCGGTATAATTTGAGAAGTGTAAATTTAGTTTATAATTTGTGTTTAAAAAATTAGTTAGTTATGAAGGTCAAGTGTGCGAAATTTCTTCAATCTTGAAATGAAACCATAGATTTGTTTAAAACAAACCCCAAACCCAGATTGGGACACTCTTCTTTAGGTATATGTATAGTAAAGACTTGAAAAAAATATTTAACATAATTCTTTTTTTTCCAAAAAAGTATACAAATATTAGTAAGTAACTAGCGCAAACTGAATTCTTCGAACAAATAATTCAATTTTTGAAAATGACACTTAAATTCAAAGCAAATCTGAGTTGTAGAGTTCACTGAAGCAGAGTTACGCAGGACAGACACATAACCAAAATGAGTATTTTTGTTAGTAAATTTTTTTTTTTTTTTTTTAAATGCAAAAAAATATTAAAACTTTTTCATATTCGTACCTCGATGCGTAATTGCAAATAAAGCCCCGTTCCGTTTGGCGCTTTGCATGGTTTTTGTTAAAAAATGTTCATGTGTGTAGTTTTTATTTGTTGAAAAGGTAATATTTGATTAGCATTGATTTTCTAATATTTTTAGTAAATAAATCGTCATCTTTATTATATGACTAGACTGTGTGATGAATAACGACTTTAATAATGAATAACATAATGACTAAAGCTTCTAAATAGCTTTGGACGATTTTCATAGCTCTGGCTTTGTGAAAAACAACCTCAATAAATGCTGTCTTGCATTCTTTCTCTGGTGATGTAGAAAAAAATTATGATATGGAAAAGAATGAAGGTAGAATACAATAACAGGCCACTTACAGCAAAAATTCATTCCGTATTATTATTTATCGAATTTTTGAGCTCCATGGCAATTTTTTGAAAATCACAATTCGTAAAATCGGACCTTTTTTTTATAAACTGAAAGGACGACATAATTTTTTGTGGATGCAAAAAAAAATTAAATACCGAAAAACAGGCTAAAAAAAAACTAAGGATTCTGTACGAATGGCAGAGGGCAGAGGGGTGCAAATGGCTGAGTAACGAGGCTTACCAAAAATATTACATAATAATAATTTTTTTTCTTGATCTATCTTATTAATTAATGTTCAACGTCATTTTAGACATAACTTTTAAACTTATTCCTAATATTTTACAATGAAATCAACAATCATTAAAAATACTATCTACCATATGATAAGTAATAGAAAATTCACAACAAATTTTTAAATTAAACAAGGAACATGAAAAATAGAAGGTTTATGAACAATATGAAACATATCAAAAAGGTTTAATAAGAAAATAATAATATTATTTGGATGATTTGTATAGCGCCGTTTTTGTGCAAAATCACCTCAAGGGTGCTGCATAAAATATATCAAACCAAGGATGGTTTATGACATTATAATAAACGGTTTATGTAGAATTATGAACATCTGATCATTACAGTTCTTGAACACATCTTAATCTTGTACCTCTTTTCAGATTTAAATTATATTCACATAATTATATGTATAGTTTAATTTTGTTTAATTTGCACCCTCACCGTTATGCCTGTAAGCCGCTAAGAAGCCAAAGAAACGTAAGAACTTCACGTCGTACTCTCCGTCAAAAGTCTACGAAAATCTCAGTATTGCTATTCACAAACAAAAAATAGTGTAGAATTTTAAAATAATAAATCGTAAACCGAACATTTTTACACATTGACGTAACGAGTTAAAAAAAGGGTTTGTTTATTTTATCGTTAAAAAACTATAAGTTTCTAAATTTTATTAGTAGAAAGATTATCCATACGATTTTAAGTAATAAAAAAATGGATGCAAATGGCCTATTCCTACCAAGCTTTTCAGATTTTGTAACACCTTAGAAATGTTTGCGGAAGAGCTTATTCGTGAATTCAGAGCCCTAAGAAGAAAATGAATCGCTGACAAAAATAACCAGGAGCGCAAACACTGTGATGGCAGCATTGGACTATTGGCAGGGCACATTTACAAAGAATGTAGGAAATACTTAATAAAGTACATAAATATATTTTTAAAAGATATCATATTTTATCACATCGTTATGCCACATCATCATATTAATATGCTTTAATTTCAACAATCTCTTGTACTTCAATGAATTTATCTTGTGTTTTCCAATATTTACACTGCAATAAGGTTGATTGCGGCGTGAACTCCATTTAGTAACTGATGTTCTGTGATGAACTGAAAGAACTCATTGTGCTGAATATATTAATTATACTGAATGTATTGAATGTACTAAATGCGCCAAACTTACTTAGAGCCTAATTAAATAATAACCACTTCACATCCGTTAAACACTAATTTTGTTACACATAGTATAAAGAATGCACACTGTTTATCACGTTTTTAACACACTTTAATCGGGAAGAGTAGTTCTACCCGTTCGGTCGATTGATGCTTAACGTCGGGAAGGGTAGTTCTACCTTCTGCGCCCGCCTCATTTCAATGGCAGAAAAGAAGAAATTATCTGATGTTTTTATATGAACATTATATACCAATCTCTTTATAAAGGTCCCAACTATATGTACATAATTATCAAATTGCAATGCAAGTCTTTTTTTTGTATTTATCTTGGAGTCTTTTGTGTACATCGATATTTCAACTAAAATGGCCATTATTAATGAACACCTGATACTTGATATGTATTGCGTTTGAAGATCAACGAAATAAGTAATTTAGATAACATATTCTGTTATTCTAATAATTCAATTCCTGGAACCAGGGTTTTTATGACCATGAAACCCGAAACAAATCTTTCTATCTCTGTTCCGCACCCACTCAACTTCTAGGTGCGAGCGAGAGGAGAGTGTCGAGCATTTAAAAACAGCAGGTATCGGCAAACACAGTTAGGCGGACCATAATAAATATTTACAAGTGCGTGCCAGTTTTTAAAAAGCAAATTGTCCTACGGTTGCGTTCCGAGGAGATAATATTTATATTTGCTTTTTCAAACCTTTCAAAATGGATTCTGAAAATTACGAAAGTGATATCGAAATCGTCGCAGATAATTTATCTGCCTGTTCTAGTAATTATTTGCCTGAATTCCATAGTGAAAGAGAAGAATCTAGTGGAAGTGAAGAAATTCCTTGTAGGAAAAGAATGTCAGTGATTCCATTACAGTTCAGTGATTCTGAAGAAAGTGATATGGAGGAAGAACAAGGAAATATTAAATGAACAATTTTTAGACGTAAACTGTAACTGATTATATAAAGGTGATTAAAAACTTAAACCTAATAGTGTATGGTGAAAAAAATTAACAATATTATGTGAGCAATACGAGAAGCATTCTACGCTAAGTGATTATTTTAAATTTCATTTGAAAAAATAACCAATATTATTAGCACGTTCCGATGGTTTTGGTCCGCTGTACCGTGCGAGAGGCAATTGCACACGTGGTATTTCAATGAGTAATAATGTGTTATTCTGACGATACTTGAGAAGTGGCAATTGTTTTTGTTTTTATAATGATTTGGGCTTGGTGAAAATATAATAATTTGTAATTTTATAAAATTGAAACCTAGTTTATACTTAAAAATTGAACACTAATGACTCAACAATGACTTTGTTTTCGATTTATTATGTTGCATTAGAAATAATACTTGGTTTTTAGCTACAAATTATATAGCTTGGGTATGCTGAGTTAGTATGTAAAAAATTTTATTGAAATATTTCCATTATTTACGAAGATATAGCGATTTAAAACAAATTAAACAAATTCGCGCGGGACCTTTATTTTCGCCCGTTTTCAGCGGTCAGCCGGCGAAAAAATAACCCGATCAAAGTGTGTTAATAAAAAATATATTCTAATGACCAATTCACTATATAATAGTATAATTAATTAAATTTACTTTTATTTTTGTCGGTTTTAATCCATTAATAATGTCATATTGCGATTAATGTAGTTTCATCTTAACGGAAAAGCGAGGATATATCCTACTTATTATTGTTAATTGACTTTTACACTGTGAATTTAATAAAACTTCCATGAAAGTGATGTTGTTTAATAACATAAATGCCCTTATGCATGTGTACGAAGATAATTGAAAGTGATGTTGTTTAATAACATAAATCCCTTATGCATGTGTAGGTAGATACAAATTTAAAAAAACAATGTTTGTATTGATGACCAAATGGATCCAAAATGTCTGTATTTGGTTATTTTCTGGGAATTATTATTAAAATATTTAATAATTTTTACAAGATAAAAAAAAGTGATCTTGCAAATTTCTTAAATAAAAAGTCAGTGTTTTTCGATTATTTATTTCTCTGAAATTTTTCGTTGTTTTGATTCAAAATGTTTTGAATCAGTTTTTTTTTTCAGGTTTCAAATTAAAATATTGCCATTTTTTAACATTAAAATATATCTCAAATACAAAAATTTAATAGGTAACTTTATCTTGTTTCCAAATTGTTATTTGTTTTTACAACACCCTATTATTTCATCTAAATGGCCCAACTCTTCTCTTTTATTTACTGATGGATCCAAATCTCCCGACTCTCATAACTGTGGTATAGGTATTAACGTTTACCACAATAATTCTAATAACAGAATATTTCGTTCAATTTCAAATCAATTTTCAGCCGAGTGCATTGCAATAATAGAATCTCTCAAATATATAAACAAAAATAATTTTGAACTTTCCCTCGTTCTCTCTGCCTCTCTCAGTTCCCTCCAAAAACTTAAATCCAGTAATCTTCTTCATCCTGATGATCACTTTGTATGCCTTATTCGAGAGATGATAGCCTCCATTCAAAGCTCTGGTAAAACAGTAACTCTGATTTGGATTCCTGGACATGTTGGTATCATGGGTAATGATATTGGGATGCCTTGGCAAAACAAGGAGCGTCCAACCCCGTTGTTACCCTCGTAAACGACATTAACCTATCTGACATTTTTTCCATCATCAAAGATAGATCCCGCAATGTTTGGGCAGAGTATTGGCACATTGCTAGTCAATCCAAGGGAGCCTGCTATGCCTCAATACAAAGGACTATCCCATCAAAACCGTGGTTTCAGCAATTCCCCCATTTTCCCAAAAAATTAATTTCTTCACTCATTCGAATGAGGATCGGACATTGTTCCGTTCCTTCCCACCTTTTTAAAATTCACGTCCTTGACTCCCCAGATTGTACATTCTGTGGTCTAGAAGTGGGAACTTTAGATCACATATTTCTTGGTTGTCCCTCTCTAAACAAATATCCTCTCTTCTATCAAGCCTTATCTAAAATTGCCTCCCCTCCATTCAACATCTCATCTCTTGTCATATCATCTCAGTCTGAACTCGACTCCAATTTTCATTATAATTTTGAAATTTTCCTATTTAATTAAAATTAATATCTAAATTCACATTTCGTTTCTCCATAATTTTAAATGATGGGCAAGAACACCCTTGAAGGGTAAAAGCCAGAAATAATGGAGAAAAAAAAAACCCTAAAAATGAAGAAAAATACAGAAAATTTAAAATACCTTTGAAAAGTTTCGAAATTCAATGATAAATTATTATTATTTGAAGTTTATACAACTGATAAACAACCCCCTTTGACTGGATAGGCAATGTATACATCTTAATTATCTTTACACAAAGTATTTTATGTCAGTTTCTATTTTACGTTTCAATTAAGTAGTAAGGTTTTCACATACACGGTCGTTTATCAATTGAATAAAAGTTTCACCACGTTTTTTAGTAAGACCGTTTGTTAAATATACTTAATGCGGTGAATGTACAGAATGTATGAAATGTACTAACCATAACTACCGAATGTACTAAATATACCAAATATTAAAAAAATATGCTTATAAATTACAAGATACAAAATAATAAATAAATATTTTTAAAATGTCATTTAATTATTCCTACATGTTAAATGAATTGTTGTGCCATAAAGAAAAATAAATTCAGATATAGCAACAATTACCTAGCACAATATTATGAATTTACATTTGGTAATTTTAATAAAATTTGATCATATTCCTTGGGGGCAAACGCTAGTTACATGTTTATGATTATTAAATGTTATGCTACTATTATCATTGTATTTTTTTTACAGTTACGCACACACATTATTATTCAATTCCGCTTATCGGGACAGCAGGATATTTGGGCCAAAACCCAAGGAACAGAAACTAATACTAATTTACTTGGGACACCATTCCATTTAATTGGGACATATTCTGATCTGAAGTTGATGCAAAATATGCCACAGTAAACGAATTTTAGCTAAGGGCGGCCGGGCGTGCGGTATGCGGGAATGATGAGGGGAAGGGATGCACCGCGCTACGGTTGTTACGAGTTCATTCAGCAGTAATTTGGTAGGGTTCGCTCATGCCGACTGTTTGCCGTCCGCCGTACACTGCCGCGCATGTAAGAAATTATTTTTTTGGGTTGCCTCTATTATAATATGTAATTTTTTGTTCATGATTTTTTTATTTGCACATTTCCCTTTGATTATTTTAATTTTCCATATTCATTATATATATGTACCTATAGTTACGGCATAATTATTTTTCTGTAATTGCAGTTTTATTTTTATTTAATAAAGTTGAAAAATACCAAGAAAAAAGGTAATACATACATAAATTATGTTAACATATTAAAAGGTAAATTTTTCTTTAAAATATTATTTTTATCTACCTCAAACTAGGGAGAGCAGCTTATTTGGGACAAAATAAGGCAGAATCGACAGTATTCACCCCAAAACCCTGAAATCTGGAACAAATACAAACCAATCACTCAACTCGAAGTTGATAATTTATTTTAACCTTATAAAAAATCACCTATACTATGTATCAACATTCCCAGCTAACGCATTTAGTGGAAATGAATTACATAATTGCACTTTACAAATCACATGGTTAGCATCAGTGAGAAATACTCTAATGCTTCCACTGCGGCTAAATCTTTTGCTTGCATCCTATCGCCAGCAGGGGCTGCAAAGAAGGCAGCTGGGGAAGCATGCGGAATCTTTAACAAAACAATAGTCTTTGTCTTATCATCGGACTCCAGCTCTTCCCATTGGAATTCCAGGTCCAACAATTTCAGTAGTTTCTCAACACGATCCACATTCCCTTTCGATGACTCTGTAGAATCGAGGAGAGCCACACCCTCCGTGATTTTATCTGTCTCTGCAAAATAAAACAAATTTGTTATAGAAAAAAGGGCATCGATAGGCCCATTTTAGCAAATATTTCAGTTTCCAATGAAGTGAAATGTAGCAATTTGGAACTTTGGGGGTCTCCAGAGTTAATAATAATATTTGGCTAATTTATATGGCGCCGTTTTCGTGAAAAATCACCTCAAGGGTGCTGTACAAATATATTTCTTAAATAGTACTAGAACTACTGACTTAAAAGGTAATTTTTTTAAGTCATCTGATTGGGTCACCAATTTGAAGAAAAAAATGTGAAAAGGGATTGAAAAATGGGCTTTACTTAAAGAAAATATGGTTGGATGGTGAACCCTTCTGTCGTGGTTGCTTCAAATGTTACAGATCAAACTGAATGGCCTGTAGGCATCTTTAGATCTGTTTCGATATTGCCTTAGAAAATAAATAAAAATATTAAAATACCGAGCGTTTCTTTAATACCAATGTGATAATCTGAAACAATCTGGCCAAGATTAGGTCTCCACACCTCTGGTTGGTCGAAGTATTTCTCTTTAGCACGATCATTAATTTTGGAAAGAGACTGGGATTCCTAGAAAAAAAACAACTCATTAAAGTACACAGATAAATTATTATGGAAGATTTAGATAATGTTTATACCTAGAATTAAAGTTGAGGTCGATTACTACGTATAGGTACCTATCACAGCCAGAGTTGACAAGAACACAGTTCTCCCGTAGATTCGGTGCTTGCATGCATCATATTTAAAACCTTATTCAACTTCAATAAATAATAAATTAGAAATTAGAGTGCAGAAGTCCATAGAAAAAAATTATCATAATATAGTTGCAGAGTTGTATATATTTATATATATACATTTTTTTTTTTTTTTTAATTTAAATTTCTTTTATTTATAAATTTTTAAAGATTACAATTTTCAACTACCATACTAGGCTAATGCCTGTGGTACGGTAGCCATACAAATTATAAAATGTGAAAAAATAAATAATAATAAAAAGTGTTAAAATAATATAAAGGTGAAGATACAATATACATGTTTTAAAATTATTTTTTTTATATAGTTTTAGGAAGTCTTTAGAAATTCTTCAAAGAATTCTCACCCCCTTTCAAATATCCAACGTTGAACACTATTTTGGAATCATTAGTAAATGTGCATTGAATTGGTGATGTGTTATCTATTAAGTCTGCCATGTCTTCCATTTTTTTGTTTTTTGCTGTGGATTATTTATTATTAGTCAAGGTGATAAGATTTCTTCCTCATGTCCCAGTACATGTTTACTGTAATGGTATGTCGTTTGAATTCTTAATTCGTATTAAAGGGGAGTCGTGAGCTCTTTCTTAATAAAATTTGTCCGTCCTTCGTCCATACATATTTGTATCCCAAAGCTTTTGTCGACTTTGACAACCACAGGAGCTGCTTATTTTGTGGGGTTAGCTTGTCATTGATGAAGATTTTCTGCGTTGACTCCGAGTATTTAATTTCTTTAGAGGTGAGAATTCCATTATTTTTGTTTGTTTAATGTGACCTTCTCCTTTGCTTCTTTTGAATTGTATTGGATAGAAATAATTTGCTTGGCCGGATTGTTATAGTACCTTATTAAAGAATTATTTTTTAATAGGTCGCTGCAGTCTAGGGCCAACATCCGTAGTTCAATGGGTTTTTGTACATTATCATTTTTCTTCACTTCGATTCCTTGTATTTCGATAGAATTTTCAAGCGCGCTCTGTTGGATATGATTTACAGATAGTTTGAGGTTTTTAACCTCTTTTTGCAATTAATCAATTTTCGCTTCATTTTTTTTTTGGTGGTCATTTGTTTTTTTAATTTATTTTTCAAAATCATCAATTTTGCTCAAGCAGAATTCTACGCTCTTAACTAGGTCTTGTATATTGTTTTTAAGATCTAAAAATAGTTTATTTATATCTTTTTTTATAAAATTTTGCAATTGAAGATCAATTCTATCAGTCATTGATTGTAATAATTTTTCTTTGAAGCTTAAAATTTTTGAACCATATGACTTTTCAGGGCCATTTGTTAAAGATGGGTTGACTTTGATATTGATAATAATTTTTATATATTAAATTTTATATTTTTATTAAATTTACACTCTAGTGACATCTATCGGCTTACTTCTAGATTTTGAAAGATATTGCTCGTTAGGTGACTGATTATTCTTTGTCCACTGGTCGATAGATGGTGTAGTATGACAATAATAAATCAAATAATTATTTAAATTACAACAAATGATTTATGTATTTTTTTATTTTATTCACGTTGAATTTAACAGCAGATGATTTGATGCAATTCGATGCAGTGGGGAAACACTGTTTTTGTTCACTTTTAAACAGAAAAATGGTGTTGACAAATTAGATTTCAAAAGACCTTTAGGTTTTGTTAAGTAAAGTTTTTGAATTGATATTATTGTTTATTTGAAATTCACTCTATTGTTATTACACTTTGATTATTCACTACTATAGTTGTTAGTTTTCACTTTAAATAACTTCAATTTCAAATAAAAATCAGGAGATAATTTGACAGGTGTTAACTGTACTAAGTAGGTAGGTATTATTGTTAATTATAAACACACTGAGAAGCTTTTGCACATATAGTTTCTTTGATTGAATCTGTATTGAACACTTTCACATGAATTTCGTCACAAGTAACTAGTAAAAATAAATTTGACCAAACCATATCTATATTATAGATGAAAAAACCGTATTCATGTTTAAACTTTTCAATACTGACCTTTTCAATGAAATCTATCTCAATAGGCTACACATTGTATGTGTTTTAGTAAAATTTCATGGCTCATTTACACAACATGAACGAATGGGGATAGCCGCCAAAGAATTACATATGCGACAGCCGCGTAGATAAGGTTAATGTAAATATATTAATCATTCATAATATAACATAAAGATAATTGCATATAGCTCACAGGTCTGTCTGCAAATTCAGCCATTCTGGAAGCCATATGCTCATTAAAGTACTTAACAAGCAAACCAGCTGCCATTTGTTTGGCTTGTTTTTTCGTGTTTGAAGTAGCCGTTCGCTCCAAAGAAGATATTTTGCACTGGACCGTGAATTGTTTTGAATGTGGTAGGCCCGTCTCACCCAGAATAGTGTACTCGGGAACTGGCATATGGAAATCAACACACAGATCCTGAAAAAATATTTTTAGATTATTAAAAAAAATGTATATGTATATATTTGAAAAAAATATGTATGTGAAGACAACACAAGTCTTCTAATTGTCAGAAGTCAAGGGAATTGTGGCACACCAATGTCGGGGAATGTTGTGAGACTAAAAAATGACTTGTGATCTAGTTGGTTTTGGGTCTAGTCAGTCAACATAAAAGCCAAAGTCATTTCAAGTAATGGTTAGATAAACTCTGATATTCCTGATTTTTTGCTTTGATGAAAACTTCAGCTGAATACAGTACACATGGAATCAAAACATGTTGGAGAGAGCAATCCTGTCAAACCAAATAGCTTCGGAAATGGAGATGTTTTGGGTCAATGCTGCTGCATTCAAACAGTAAGCGTTATTACTACTGTCAAAAATACACTTTTACATTCTTGATACACTAGTCTCTTTTATCTTCTCTACATCTAACTTTTAAATGAACCTTAATGTATCACATATGTGACATCTGCATAGATGCCGATGATCACATATGCGAAAAAGGCGTAGATCAGGTTAGCGAGAATTTTTTTTTTTTTTTGAAATACTTAAGATTCAAACTGAAAATATATATAGCTTACCTTTAGTAAACCAACATTGTTGGTAACGATTTCCGCTGCTGGGGCAGAAACTAAATGCTTTGGGGGTGAAAGGTTATCACACGTTTGAGGGGAATACTTCCCCGCTGCCACCAGCTTTTGTAACACTAATCTGGCAGCATCTTGCTTTGCATCCTTCTTACAGCGGCCTTTTCCAGTCACCAAGACTCCCATTGCCGAAGCCTTGCATTCAAACACTCCAATAACATCAGGTTCCAGAAATTCAAAATGCGGAACTTGATTTAATTTTGTCGTCAGTTCTTGTAGAACAGTCACAGGAGTCTTAGTTGCCATTTTTTAAAAAGGAATACTGATTCTGAAATTAAAATCATGCAGCATGAAAACCATTTAAATATTGGGTTTACATAGCAAAAAGCATATAGGTATATACAAACATAATAAAATAAAAGATTACTTAGTTAAAAACCACTTTTATATGGGTAGTATGCCAACTATAGGTACTCCTCACTTAATGAACGAGTTTGATATGTGAATCGGTCAGCAAGAGACGAGTTTAATCTCGTGTTTTTGATTACTCTGAATAAGAATTAAGAAACCAAAGTACATAGCATAAACATACAATCAGCAAAAACTATGAAAGTTTCTTCATAAAAAAAGACATACATATTAATATTTTAGTCATCGAGATATGAAACTCAATAGATGTCCTTGTTATGTGTCCCACGGAAGACCAAGAACATTTCTGAGAGCTCGGTTTTGGATCACCTGCAGGTCAGCTATCAGTTTCTTTGAGGCCCAGACACAGCAGGGATAGGATAGGTGTGAATGTATCATGGTATAGTACACCGAAGTTAGTAAATGAGTGGGTAGTAATTCTTGAAGCCTATATAGTACACCAGTTATGGGGGTAATTTTCCCCTTTCACATGATTTATGTGGAGATCCCACGATTGTTGGGAATCTACAACCAGTAGATCGGTAGGTTGCGGAAAAGTATGTAATGCGATTTTTTTTACATTAAGGGTCAATTTGTTTCTTCTCAACCAGCTTGTGAGATGGGAAACATCAACATTCATTTCCGTTTCAAGGTCTACTAGATTCGGTTTGTCATAAAAATTTACTGTGTCGCCCGCATAATGCTGTAAAGTTCCTTTAACACCCCACTTTATGTCATTAACATCGATTAGAAAGAGCAACGGTCGAAGAATTGATCCTTGGGGCACATGTTATTTTACCTAAGTTACTTGTGACTCCACCCAGTTCTACTGCCGAAAAGCGATTTGATAGGAAAGATTAGAAAAGTTCTAGGGGGGTACCAACAATACCCAAATGTTTCAGTTTTTCGATCAATACGTTATGGATCCACTGCGTATTCTTGAATTTTTAAATATTTTATTTCCTTGTAGTTGCGTTTAGCAGTAGCCAGTTTTATTTTCTTGTTATTTAACCAAAAATATGAACCGATGATCCTAAAATAGGTTCTTGGTTTTGGTTTAATAAAAAAAAAACGAGCCTAAAAAAATATTTGTATTTGGGTATGAGATTTTCAGCGCCAAAAACATTAGAGTGATTTATTTTTGGGGTATTATGCTGTGTTGCGCTACCTCCTTCTTCAGCCAAAGTGTCGGACAGCATTATAGTGTCCATCATCAGGGCAGATGTACGGTATCACATCTACATACATAAGCACATCACCACAATCTTTACACATGTGTCCCGATGATGGACTGCTGTCAAACGTTGCAATGCTGTCCGAAACGTTGGCTTAAGGCGGTAGCGCAACACGGCATATTACCCCAAAAATAAATCACTATAATATTTTAATATTATTATGTCAAAACCTGGCGTGAAGAAAAGATGTCAAATTATCTGTTTTTTTTTTAATGATGTGGCTATTAACAAGCATTATTTCCATTTTCAGAAACTGAAATACTTTTTTCCATTATTATCTAACTGATACAAAGTGTTTTTTTTTCTATTAGAAGTGCGTATTAACCATAGACATATGAATATTAGTAGACCTGCCCTAAGTGATTAAAAGCGTATTATCCCCACTCCCCATACCGGTTCCATTGGAGCCGGCTGTGCTCGCATATGGCCTCAAGTGAAATTTGAAAACGTGACGTCATCATTCTTGTGCGAACTATGGTCGAGGCATCATCGGTTCATTTTACGAAATAACACGGCAAAATGTTGACTTGTGATATGAAAACTTGTAAAAATAGATGTGAAAAAGAGAATAAACCCAATTGTCGTATTACATTCCATAAGTAAGCATTATTTTACTTTATTTTAAGCTTATTCACACCGTATTATATGGATCAGTTTTAGAAACATATACTATCACATCACAATGTAGCGATTCTCAAGTGTGCTCATCGTTGTTTACTGGGGTAAGTAAATTATGAAACATTTGTAAAAGTGTCTTAACTAAATACTCTGAAACTAACTACGACTCTGCAAACAGAAGAAATTTACTTTGCCGAATTTGGACTTCGCAAATTAGTTCATAACGTGGCGAGTAATTTGCGCTCCCATGTAAAAATGTCTATTCATTCAAAAGCAGATTTTACTTTTAAGAACTAAATGGTGATATTATAATGCGAGATGCCTATTTACTGTCAGATTGATTTATTGACGAATCACAGTCAGCTTAACCCCCTTCGTTCTTCAACAGTTGATTTTACCCCTCGCCATTATCTTCTCGTCTATTAATTCCTATGTCTGTGGTATTAACCCTACATTCATAACCATTCGTCCCACAGACCGCGCAAAACGTAAATTTGTTTCTAGTGTCTCGAGTGAAAGAGATAGAATGATGACCTCTCAAGTACCTTCCTAGATAGCTTGTTCATTAGTAACGCGGGTGCGCTTGCTTCGCAGTGACGTCTTGTGCACAAGTTATAGACCTTTGAACATGTGAGAGACGAATGTTTATGAATAGTGTAACTTTTGACGAGACTGTAAGTTATTTTGAAAACATTAATTTTGATGAGTTCTGGTTATACAGAGTAAAAGTAAGTATATGATGTAAATTAGGATGTATATTCCGTCAAAACCTAATAAGTATGGTCTAAAAATATTGATGCTGTGTAAACGCTATGCCATATGTTGGAAAAACTGAAACGAATGGTGATTCACTCGGATCTTACTATGTCAAGACTTTGACTGAAAATTTGTGAGGTAGCAACCGCAACGTCACCATGGACAATTGGTTCACTTCACTCTCTTTTGCCCTACAGTTACTACAGGCACCATATAAATGTACAATAGTAGGAACGCTTCGAGCAAATAAACGCGAAATACCGCCTGAGTTGCTTCAGATCAAAGAAAGACCAATAGGTTCATCCGTATTTTGTTATGACAGGCAGTGTACGTTAGTATCTTACAAACCTAAAAATAACAATAACGTTCTCTTGCTTTCTACCACACATAGTAACGGTGCTATTGCAGCTTCTGTTCTACAATTCCACGAAGGGTTGCTGTTCGACCAAATGTGTGGAAGTATGTCTTGTAGTAGAAAAACGCAAAGATGGCCTTTATGCTACTTCTATGGCATACTCAACACGGCAATAATAAACTCATACGTAATATACGTGCATGATAATGTGAAACTAGGGCCAAAACCAACAAGCAGACCATGTTTCGTGATGGATGTTTCTGACAAGTTGACCGAACCGTGGTTACGTAAAAGACACCAAATGCCAACTTTGAAGAGATGCCTAAAAAGGAAAATCGCTGAAGTTTTATATGAAATGCCTACCATTGCCACACCTGGTCCAAGTGGTACTCAAAAAAAGGTTTGTGGTTATTGTGATTATAAAAAACGGCGTATGACAAGGTTCCCAATGCAAGCAATTCAAAAAGTATGTGTGCATGGACCATCGCGGCCTCATGTGTGTGGAATGTACCGATGAAATTTAATTTGAACTCATTTATTACTTTTTTTGTTACCTAATTAAACAAATAAAGGGTGCCATACTTGATTTATTTATTTTATTTACAAGTACCCCAAAACTCGTCACTTAAATTTAGTAGTCTGTGAGATGAATGTTTATGAATAATGTTCCTCTTAGATAAGGTTATGAATCTAGGGTTAAACATGTACCTATTTTCCGTACATTTACCATCTGTTGAAAAAAGAATTTCAATACTTGAAAATGTTTTCATAATATGTATGTAAGATAAAGTTAACCTTACTTTGGGCACACAGACACTTCTATTGGGTTATTTCTTCAGTGACTGAGATTTAATATCACAGAGAAATAACCCTGACCTGATGAAAGTTGGGAACTGGAATTAGTTGAAATAGCTCTGCACCCTTAAGGTAATTTTTCATAAAAATGGTTCTGTACTAATAATTCAAATATTATCATTATTATAGTGTGCATATCAAGTAATCTCTTATTTTATTACAATGTCAAGCCACAAAGTGTTTGCTTTCTCTGAAGATTGACACTGAAGGCCTTACACCACACAATAAAACATTGCAAATGTGCAGAGGTATGTGTCATTTTTAAAAGTTCCATTGGGCAGCGTTACTGTATTTGATTTTATATTACTGAAGAATGACAATATACCTAAAACAACATAAAGGTGACGAGTATTCACAAACGGCGCTATACAGAGTTGACCGTTTATATAAAATAAGCAATGGTTGCTATATTTAACTGGTGGAGTCATGAACCATAAATAAACCACTCACGATAGAACAATCTAGAAAATAAATTCTTAAAATATTTTGGACGTGGAAATCACAAAAGAAAATAACCGGATAAAACAAATTGTTTTAATAATTTTGAGAACTTTAACATTGACATTAGCGTATGTGACAAGTGACAAATACCACAGAAAAAGTCATATGGTCATAAATATCAGTGTTGCCAACTCGAATTTTAAAGTACAGCTATGCGAAACCCAAAAAAGAGCCAAAAAGGAGCTAAAATTTTGACAGTGACATAAAGCATGGGGGGGGGGGGTTGTTAGAGAATTTCAGAGAAGAAAAATTCGGGGGCGGACTGCAGAATTTTTTACAAAAAAAAAAACTTACCTTTTGTCCTTCTTGTTGGCTGCTTTTGAACAACTCATAACAAACACTCAAAAATACACTTGTTTGTTTTTATAATTTTCAAAACACAATTATTTTTGATAATATCGAAGTCTTCGGGATATTTTTACTGTTTTTTTTATATTTTTTTTTGTTAGGCAGCGACTAGTCCTCTAAAAAATCTAAGCAGTCATCCGGTTCCAGTTCCTGTACCATCGCACTGCTAGGACCGGCTTCATCAGGATTTTTTTCATATACAGCCATTGTTCCAATTTTTTTTTGAACTTCTGGGGGAAGTTCATAATCCTCGCAACATTTGTTGTGTCGCCTGAGCCCCGATCGAATTGTTAAAATCGAATTAACCATGTCATTGCCAAGTCTATTTCTAGTTTTATTTCTGACCAGTGGCGGCCAGCTAATATGTGCTCCCGAGCGCCGAACAACCAACAAGATTTCCGACATGACTAATCACAATACGAAACTCGGTTCGGTTATAATATCTCATTCAAAAGGTACCTACTTATTGAGCGCGCTTAACTTGCAGACCGACTTGTGCCTATGTTCGTAGCAGTTCGTTTTCGATTGCGATCCAAAATTTAACTGCTTTGTCGCATATTCTGTGGAACAGTCGAAAGCGTGGGTACATACCAGTTCATACTATTCTTTGCAAATAATACCATATCATGGACGGCGTTCGGGGTTTTACCACCACATCAGAAGGAACGGTTTATTCAGTAGAAAGTTAAACTAAAACGCGTATGTTTAATGTTATTGTCGATATCGTCGTTTAATTTACCATCTGCTATTTTCAGCGAATGTTTCGCTTCTTCGATACAAGCATTTAAGATAAAATTTGTCATTAAGAGATGAGTGATGGTCAGATTACTTATTATCAGTTTAGTCAGTAGGTACTCGCCGTTGCCGGGCACGGTCTGTTGAATTAAAAAAATTTCTTACTCTGCGAAAGTTTTTAAGTTTAATTGCAGGTTATATCGATCTTGTATATCAATTATTAATAAGGTATATCAATTGCAGGTTATACTAATTTATGATTACTTTTGTGTTTGTTCAAAGTATAAATTAAGAATGAGTTTGAATGTGGAATAAATTAAGAACAATAGGTCGAGTTTTGAAAACAAAGTGATAATAAAAAATGCCGGTCCACCTAAAATCTGAACTGATAATAAAACAAGAGTGAAAATCTGAATCGAAGAAGTTTACTCGATCATTTAATAACAAAGCTTTGTAGCTCTGTGCATGTGATCAATTGAATAGTTTATTTTGTTTTACGTGTTTAATTTACGATGTTGATTCAGTTCAGACAATCAGCGGTGTTACTGATGTAACTCACCTTTCTTAAAAAATCAAAAAACATAATTCTTGTCATTTACATTTACAAAAAGTTTTGAGCTTAAAGGTTTTAGGAAAAGTTGACATCAGAATGCAATTGGATTCAGGCTACCGTGCCTAAGTTAAACACCATAATGAGCTATTTAATAAAAATCGATACAGGTCAAATTTCCCAGAACATGATTTCAATGTGACGTTTAAAACGTATGACTTCCTAAATAAAGTTCAGTAAAAGTGAACTCTGTGCAATTTACGCCCGCGACGATTTTTCAAAAGCTAACGGCGCTTTATCAATTTTACAATTTTTTTATAGTACTTGTTTATTAGAAGACTTTCCCGAGACTGTGAAATTACTAAAACTTTTGTGCACCATTCATGACCTTTGGAATGAACTCAGTTGAAAGCTAAAGATGTTTCTCAATGTTAAAAAGAATAAAATCTTTTCTAAACACGTTGAGCCAGGACAGACTGAACGCACTATCAGTGTTAAGCATTGATAGAGGTCTTCGCTAAACAAAAGGAGCAGAGAGTATAACTTCTTTATAAATAGGTATGTACCTTTATTTAATTTATTTTATGACTTAATGTTGTAATCCGGTGAACCGCCACATATTTTGACCACCGGCCGCCACTGTTTCTGACTATATTTAACTGGCTAAAAACTCGTTCCACTTCTCCGTTTGACCACGGCAGAGCAAGTACCGAAACTGCGAAAGAGCTGATTTGATCGATAGGTTTACAGCGCAGTTCACTGTGAGACTTGCGCGGCGGCCTGAAGTGTCGCGGGACTCGCTCCGAAGTGTGCGTGTAAACGGCGCTATTTTTAGTAACTGTTTACTTGTGCAGGAGTTCGGGGAATCTCTTTTTTTGGGAAGTCCTCGTTATTTTGGAATATTATTGCAAATATAATTTTTTTTTAATATTATTTCACCTGAATAAGAGCTGAAAAATCTGAAAAACGAGCTAAGAAGCTAAATGACTTTTTTTGGAGCTGACGACGTCGATTTAGAGCCAGATCTAGCTCTAAAGGAGCTGAATTGGCAACACTGATAAATATACCACTCTAGGCTAGGTACAATAATACTAGTGTTGATACACTTTACGGAGCGTGACGAGCAATAAACATTATTTGATTTATTTATATTAATTTTCAAAGTGATTTTTTCTAATATAAGTGATTCTGATATAAAGCATATTTTAACAATTGTTTTTGATGCGTTGTTTTTATTTCGCAATGAAAAAATTTTTTGAATAAGTATTCCTATGGAATATTTTGACATTGCACCGAAATAAATGGTCTGAAACCATCGTTATCTCAAGATTTTTGTAACTGATCAAAAATCATCACATCAAATAATATTAAAATAATAATTACAAAAATAATTTTAAAATGCCTCCCAAAAATAAACTACAATGGACCAAAAATTAGAAGTTTTAGAAGAACAAATAATACAATCAATGAGCGATCAAATTAACATTCAAATAAAAAAAAATCCCAAATAAAGATGTCAATAAAATTTTCTTGGACATTAAAAAAGAAATTCAAGACCTGGTGAGTCTAGAATACTGCTCTAATAAAATCGACGACTTCGAAAAAGAAATAAAAAAAACTAATGAACATCAAAAAAAAAATGAACCCATAATTGAAGAACTACAGAAAGAAATACAAAACCTTAAACTTTCAGTAAACGACATCCAACAGAAAGCAAAACCAAACAAAAGAGAAATACAAAACCTTAAACTTTCAGAAAACCACATCCATCAGCTAGAAACATCAATTGAAATTCAAGGAATTGCGCTGAAGAAAAATGACGACCTACGAAAACCTATTGAAATGCTGATGTCAACCCTAGACTGCAGCGACCTTTTAAAAAACAATTCTGTGGTGAATTATTATAATAATCCGTCTAAACAAATCATAACTATCCAATTTAACACAAAAGAAACAAAGGACAAGATCATCAAACAAAAGAAAATTAAAGGAATCTTCACCCCTAAAGACATTATGTACTCGGACTGAACAAACAAAATATTTATTAACGAAAAACCAACGCCCAAAAATAAACGACTTCTGTGGTTAGCAAAATCGACTAAAGCATTGGGTTATAAATATGAGTGGACAAAAGGAGGTAACGTATTTATAAGAAAGAGCGACGATTCCCCGACCATACGAATAAACGATGCTAACGACATACCAACACAATAAACATGAAAGTACTAACGGAAGACATATTGTAATCTCACTACACAATGGATAATTCTGACGATTTCACGGACACAAACACAAAGGTATGTGAATATCTAAGAGAACTAAATGACTACATAATTGACGGAAATACAGATTTCAATATAATAAATTTCAACATAAGAAGCATACGTAGACATTTTGATGATTTCTGCATTTTCTTCAATTCTCTAGGTTTTCAACCAAATGTAATCATACTTACTGAAACACAAATGCGTGAATCAATCCCTTACTACATATCTGACTATAAGACTTACTCTCTACCATCTAAACATAATTCTCATGACGGTCTAACGATATTTTCAAAATCCTACCAATTCTATCAAAAATATACGAAAGAGTAATATACGATAGGCTAAACAACTTTCTGAAAAAAAATCATTTCTATATGCCAAACAATACGGTTTCAGAAAAAAGTCTAACACTCTTTCCGCAACTAATGATCTTATAAATAAACTTAGAACTAGCATAGATATGTCATAGCAATTCTTGTAGATCTTCAAAAAGCATTTGACACCGTAAGTCATGAAATACTGATTAAAAAAAATAGAAAAAACAGGAGTAACCGGTCCAGCTATCAAATTAATTAAATCATATCTATCAAACAGAAAACAATATGTTAGCATAGGAGATAATAACAGTCAGCTAGAGAGTATAAACTATGGAGTTCCGCAAGGATCTATACTGGGGCCCCTTCGATTCCAAATATATATAAATGACATCTGCCAGTTGAAACTACATGGTGAAATATTTCTATACGCAGATGACACTGCAATATTTTACTTCGGAAAAAACTTAGAAACTCTATTAGAACAATCTCAAGAGGATCTTAATATTCTAAACTGTTGGCTAACAATAAGTATTAATAAAACCGGCTACATGATCCTAAACTTGCTACGTAGAGTAGTTGCTATGGTTACCTGCTACGTGCAACCTACAATACTCACCAGACATTTCAGGTTATAATAATGAATGTGGAATCACAAACTTTATCCAGTACTGGAAGCGCCAATTCTTGAGGGTCAGATACCCACAAGAATGTTTGTGATCCCAGGGTTCTCAGGGGGTTGGGTTCGAAACCAGAAATGTGTCAGGTTACAATGTGTTTTTTAGAGTCAAGGAAAGAAGGTTTAGAGTAACATTAATGTATATTATTTCGAATACAATACAAGTCTATACACTCTACCGTGTGAGTTATAACGAAAACAATATAATAAAAGCCAGATACAAGCTTACCCCCAAGGTTCCGACCACGCTTTATCTATCTAGCTAATTAAGTAACATCCCACTCGAGCTGGAGCAGCACCTCATCAGGCTGAGCTCCAGGGGGCTCCAGACGGAGCAAGAGGAAGAGTCAGTTCCGCCTCCTGGCGACTGTCCGTGGCAGGAAACTGGCAATCTGGCGACTGAGGAAGAGGAATCTGGTGCCCGCGGTCGCATCCGTGTATCCTGGCGAGGATTCCCTTTATGCAAGGAAAAATAGGCCTCCCTACGGCCCTGGTGAAAATGCGGTCGGCGTAGTGCCAAACCGCGAGAAAGAATACTATCCTTAGGTTTCCGGGAACCTGGCACAATATTTTAAGCCACTGGCTTCTTCATCCCATAAAGGATGGGTCGGATTCAAGCAGATCACACGTCTGACTCCGTTTGCGATTCATGATGCCGCGTGGTTACAATATTCGAACGAGCCACGGAACTAATTCCACTATGGAACTTCGTATTTTACACCATTTATACGATTTTATTATGCAATCTCCGCGTATAAAATTAGACTTCGCCACTCCGATTAAAGGGAAACCATTCCCAAACAATTTCACTCCGGAAAACTGTGACTGTCGTCTGCCGAGAGATCAGGCCCACCCTCTGGTTTCTCTGCAGGCAAGGAAGTCTTTTTGTTTTTTTCTGTTTCCGCCCGGTACAGATTTTAAATTTTAAATTATGATTCGAAATTTTACCAAAACCAATACCCGCGACAATCGCCCAGTTCCTAACTAGGTTAGAGAATCGGCGAGGATAAATGTGATGATGCAGAATAAATTAATGAATAAAATATTAAAACAAAAGGAGTCTAGCCCAGCATCATAACAAACTCACCTAAAATAATAATACCGTCGCATAAACCTCTACAAATAGAAGAAAGGGACTTGCTTATTCTAGACAGCGAAAAATACCTTGGCTTACATATTGATAAACATCTGACATTTAAACAACACGTAGAAAAATTAAAAGCAAAAATTATCCCACTAATATTGTAGGTCACTCAGACCTCATAATAACATTTTTCTTATTTAACATACCACCATGGCTGATCTACTCACAATGAACTTAAATAGCACACACCAACATCACACAACCAATGATACAAAACTATGTGATTCTATTATTAACACCCCAGGTTCTCTTACAATATTTAACCAAAATATAAGATCCCTGAACAAAAACTATGATGAACTTGACATACTCTTAAGCAACTTTAAAACAGATTTCAAAATTATAATCCTAACAGAATGTTGGATTTCAACAACTTTTACAAAAAAACACAAAAATAATTATACTTCATTTCACACATTAAATAATAAAAATCAAAATGATGGCATTGTTGTATACATAAATGATAGTATTAACGCTTCTGTTTCAGAAATTGACTTAGTAAATTCAAACTGTCTACAAATAATCACCGACTGTAATACATGTATCCTCGCCCTATACAGATCACCATCCATACCCAATATTACACCATTTATAATGGCTCTGGATTCTCACCTAAAAAAATTAACTTCATTCAAAAACATCATCATAGCTGGTGATCTAAACATAAACATACTTCCAAATGGTCACCCTCAAAACATTGAATACCAACTGATGCTCCTGGAACATGGCATTATAAGCACCATTAATACTCCAACCAGGGTAACCAAAGACTCAGAATCATGTATAGACCACATTATGGTTAAATCAAAAAGACCAATAAGTAGTGCAGTATACGAATCAACAATCACAGATCACTACACAACAATGATAGGCCTGACTTCCCCAACTATGAAATCAACTTTCCAAAATAACACTGCAAAAAAAATAATTAACTACGAAAACCTAAAACAATGTTTAGAAAAACAGACATGGGAACATCTTACAAAAATTAACTCAACAGAAGAAGCCTGGAATTATTTTTTAACATATCTACAAACTCTCATTATACAAAATACCATAAAAACATCCACATCTATTCCACACCGCAAAGTTAGACTAAAAAAATGGATTACTCAAAGCATCATAAACAGCATTAAAAAAAGGGACAAACTACACAAACAAGTTAAACTGAATCCTTATGATACCTCACTTTATTTCTTCTATAAAAGGTACAGAAATATTTGTTCCCTTACAATACGTAAAGCCAAAGAATTATACTACCGAAACAAACTGATAACAGCTAATTATGACCCTAAAACCGTATGGTCAATATTGAGGGAAAGTACGCATTCACAGAATAACAAAGACGATACCATAAAAAAATTACTAATTGATGATGAAGAACTCCACTTCCACGAGAATTCTACACGTATCCTCAATTTTATAAACAAACACTACACTAATATTGGTGTTAGCCTAGCTGAAAATATAAAAACTACGTTCCCTCTCAAAGATATCCAGGAACCTCAAAACAATACAACAAACATCAGTAATGATAATTACAACAGACATTTCAAATTACATAACGTTACGCTAGAAGATACTAATAAAATAATTCAATCATTAAAGAATAACACAACTACAGGACCGGATGGTGTTGACTCTAAAACTATCATAACACTAAGTCAACAACTACTAAAACCACTCACATACCTAATTAATCTTAGTCTAAAAGAAGGAATCTTCCCTAGCTTACTAAAAAAAGGTCTTATTATTCCAATTTACAAATCAGGACCAAAAAATAATGTAAACAACTACAGACCCATAACGCTACTAAATACCATTTCGAAAATTCTTGAAAAAACTATTAAAATACAGCTTCAACACTATCTAGAATCAATTCACATACTCTCGATCAACCAACATGGTTTCAGGAAAAACATAAGCACAGAACATGCAATAGCTACTGTAACGGACTTCATTACAAAAAATCTAGACACAAAGAAAAAAGTTGTATCTATTTACTTAGATCTTTGTAAAGCCTTCGACACAATTTCACACGAAAAACTATTCAAAAAGCTAAAAAACATGGGCATTAATGGAATAGAATTCGATCTAATTAAAAGCTTCATGTCTGACAGAACGCAACAAGTAAAAATTGACAGCAAGACAAGTCATCCACTTTTGATCACGTACGGAGTCCCACAAGGGAGTGTACTCGGCCCTTTATTGTTCCTCATCTACATAAACGAACTATGTGACATAGAAATTGAAGGTAAAATCGTGACCTTCGCTGACGACACAGTACTTCTCTGTCAAGCAGCCACATGGAAAGATGTATTTATAATTGCCGAAAAAAGTCTATCAGTTGTCAAAAAATGGCTAAACTTGAATACTCTTACCGTTAATACAATAAAAACAAAATACATCACACACAGTATTACACAAAGAGGTCAACCTCCACCTAACATAGACCTGTTTCTACATGACTGTGAACAAACTTCACCCAATTGCCAGTGCAAGCGTATAGAAAGGGTAAACCAAACAAAATACCTAGGGGTCATTATTGATTCACACTTACGCTGGACTGACCACATAACTTTCATTACTAATAAACTAAAAAGAGTCATGCACCTAATAAAGTCAATCAAAAACATTTTCCCACATTCAATACTTAGATCTATATATTTCGCACTCTGTCAATCGATTGTTACATATGGCATACTGGCTTGGGGAAGCGCTACAAACACTGCAATCGACCCAATACAAAAAATTCAAAAGGCAATAATTAAAATCATCTTACAAGTACCATTCTACACAAATTCAAGCGAAATTTTCAAAACATTAGACGTCATGTCAATAAGACAACTTTATGCCAAATCTGCACTACTAAATTTCCTCCAACAGAAACTACACATTTCAATGCCAACTCAAACAACTATAAAAACAAGGTCGACAACAAACAATACCCTGAACATACCGATAACATACACCACACACGGACAAAGACACTTCCAGTATTACGCTACAAAACTTTTTAATTGTATGCCCACCACTCTGAAACTACTACTAATGGGAAATACATACACAAACATTCACAAAAAACTTATCACAGCCTGGATCAAAAAACAAGATATCCATTTTATACAAAACATTATAACACCAAACCAAACATAATCATTGATGAATGTGTATTTATCTATTTATGCATGTGTTTACTATATGTGTGTATGCATGCATATATATATATATGTATGTATACATGGGTGTATATATATATGTGCGTATAAATATATTTTTTTCCTTTTTTCTTTAAATAACAATGTACAATAACCATTTAAAAAAATAATAATAATTTAAAATCTCAACTCACACTTATATAAGAAAATTTAACCAATACACATAAATACATGTACCATTAAATCAAAACCACGCAAACACCTCAGCACAGGTTCTCCTAGTGAGGTGTTCACGAAACATATAACATTACCCACCACAGTGTCACCTACTCAAACCTACCTCACACCCAGCATAAATCACCAAATTAACAACAGTTCTAAATTTATGTATTATATACAAATGTAAATATTTGGTAGACACTGTAATGTATGTATAGAAATAAATAAATTAAAAATTAAATTGGTGTATTTGGTAGAATTGCCCATCTCCTACCAACAGAGGTAAAGAGGGGCTTATACTTTAGTTTAATCCAGTCCAATATAAATTATATAATGGAAATATGGGGAAACACATACATTACATACCTAAATGATTTTCAAACAATACAGAACAAAGTTATTAAAAAAACTCTTCAATTATAACCCGGACACTCCCACAAAAAACTGTATCAGGAAATGAAACTTTTGAAAATAAGAAAATTGTACGAATACAACATATGCCTCCTAATCTACAAAATCCAAAATGGACTTATACACACAAACACAACATTTGAACCAACGTCACAAGTATACGAACATTATACTAGGCAGCATAACAAATTGTACACACATGCTGTAAGGACTGAAAGTGGCAAAAGAGGCATTGGCCACGAGGGTGTACAAATATACAATCTCCTTCCAGATAAACTTAAAACCATAGACATATGAATATTATTAGACCTGCCCTAAGTGATTAAAAGCGTATTATCCCCACTCCCCATACCGGTTCCATTGGAGCCGGCTGTGCTCGCGTATGGCCTCAAGTGAAATTTGAAAACGTGACGTCATCATTCTTGTGCGAACTATGGTCGAGGCATCATCGGTTCATTTTACGAAATAACACGGCAAAATGTTGACTTGTACTATGAAAACTTGTAAAAATAGATGTGAAAAAGAGAATAAACCCAATTGTCGTATTACATTCCATATATAAGCATTATTTTACTTTATTTTAAGCATATTCACATCGTATAATATGAATCAGTTGTTACTATCACATCGAGAAACGTCTGGACGCGAAACACAAAGCTGGTTGGTTGCTATTGTTGTCTATTATTGTCTATGCTTAGCGGCTTGACAGCCCGCATCAAGCCTCTCCGTCAAGCATGGCCACGCCTTCCTGTGATTTCGTGGTGGTCTATGTATATGTACTTCTATGCCTTCCTGTCATTTCGTGACTCGCGGCAAAATGGAATCTGTCAAAGACAAAGCGTTCTTGGCTCTTACGTTAGCTTTATGTTTGAATAAAATAATAAAAAGAAACGAATTTGGTGTCAAGAATGGTACAAGTTAAGGTACCGCTTTACCCATGAGCATTTGCAAAGTGTATTACAGGCTACAGCTATTTTTTGTATGAATATCTTGTGCGGTATTCATACAAAAAATATGTTTTCTCCATTGAAAATTCAGAAAATTATTTAGGGCGAGTTGTTTCGGAAAAAATCACGTGTGAGAAAGTCATCACAACGTCAATCCACTCAATTTTCCATAAATTGGGTTGTTTCATCGTCCGTCAAGAGAAAATTCAACGAAATATTCATGAAAATGTGATCAGCCGAAATCGGCCGGTTAACGCGATCCGCCATTTTGAAAAAGATTGACGCATGCGCGAACGTCACAATTGCGGTCTGACATATCGTATGTGCCAATTACTGGTGATAACGACCCTCACTATTTTGGCAAATAACGCAAAGAAAACCCAACGATTAAAATTTACGAAGTTGAAGGTTTTGTGGGAAGAAGTTTAGATACCTTTTCTACATAAAACATTGTCGAAATTCGTTTTTATATCGTTGGTTTCCGTGATTTAAAATGACGAAAAAACTATTGAAAAACTACAAGTTTGTTTCTTTTGTCGACCAACATAGTAGCCAGGTGGCCTGGAGATACCCATCTTTTTAATAGTAGCAGCATCAAAGTAAGGTTGGAATGCGGTGAGTTTGGAGATGAAGTGATTGTTGGAGATGGTGGTTATGGAATAAAGCCATATTTACTAACACCCTTAAGGAATTCCGTTTCTCGAGAACAACATTTATATAAAGAAAGTCAGATCAGGACCAGAAATGTTGTTGAAAGAACTTTTGGAGTTGTTAAAAGATGGCTTCCAGTCCTTTCTTCATAAATTAAAATGCAGGTAGGTACAAGGGATCATTGTAACAAGATCAACCACCTGTATTCATAGACCCCTTGGACGAGGTTAACGATGTACTGGTGCAAGCACCAATCTTTAACAGGGGAGATGACCACGTTCGTCAAACCCTCATTAACTCATATTTTGCCAGATTGATGGACTAATAAATAGTAAAATACTACCCAGCACAAAAAGCCCTATCTTACCTCCTTCTGTACCATTAGGCCTATCGTCCCACGTGTCGGTAAGGAATCCACATAAGCCGAGTGCTGTAAAACCCTGCAATGCAATAGAGGTTCCACAGTAGACCGCCTTATAAACTGTTTTCTTACTTTACTTCTCTGTGCAGAACTCGGTTTATATTGATTCTTTACCAACCCATGGGGCGACACTTTCTGTAACATCTTCCGGATGGAGACTCGAACACATGTGTACAATCTCTTGGTACATGAGCGAAGATAATAAAAGTCTTTTGAATTTCAAAACAATAATGTCTTTATTCAAAAATAGCTGTACCCCGCCACGTGTTGCTGTGGCTCAGTCTGTTTTACCTGTCACAGGTGTCATCTAAATAATGTAGGTATGTATATAAAAACACACGCATATTTGAATGCAACATTGTGTCTAAATTTCAAAGCAATCAATGAAGAACTTTCAGAGATTTTCAACAAACGACCATTTACATATATTCAGAGATAGATAGTTAACATGTACAAAATAATTAATGTAACGATAAATCTTCTATTTATTTTATACTTTAATGTTTATAAACTTAGTAAATTACTTTGTTTAATAATAGAGAATACATACTATTAGAAATGTTTTGAACAACTATCTCACATATACATATATTATGTAATATGCATTGGATCATTATTGAATGTGAATAACTTAAGTGTAACTGCATACTCCTACCTAATTTCATAAAATAAATAGAGTACCAAGATGTAGTATATTCTTTTATTTGTATTTTACATAAGTGAGGAACAAAATATATCAAAATAATATAACAAATTAAAATAAAAGAGAAAATAAGTAAGGCACCTAGGTACCTACACTGTAGAAATTGAAAAAAAAGAAGATAAATGGACAAATAGAAAAAAAATGAATAAATCGGAAGGTTGCGGGTTCAATTTCCATCAGCGGCATTTATTTTTTCTCAGAGTTTATTTATTTTTAAATATGTATGGGTGTTTCAGACTAATATTTATTGATTATAATAATTTGTTTATATAAATTCAGTTAAAAATAAGAAAATAAAGGTTTAAAATAATGTTTATGGTATTTTCCAATTATGTCCTAAATCCTGTATTAACAATTAGTTAATGTTAATTAAGTATTAATCTTAAGTGTACCGTACCATACCGTCTACAGTACCATACTTATCTACCAGGTAACTATGGTACTGTATATTATCTCCATATATAGTTAGTAATAACATAGATCATTCTAGAAATGTATTACATAGTAAATCACATCAAGGTCGCTGTAGCGACTTGATTAGCGATTGATTAGCGATTGTGATTATTTATTTTTTATTAATGCCCTGAAAAAAGTAAAATTATACCGGTACACTCTCTCGGAAGAAAGAATAATTTACAGCAAAAATACATACTTATACAATGGGAAAGAAACATTTAAGAACATAATATAATGGACTAGTTAATTGTGTGCGAATGCATTCATTCATCTTGTTCTAACAATAATTGACAAACATTAGAAAGAACACAAAAGATTATACGGCCCATAAAGTAAAGGTCACACAGCATTAAAAATATGCATAATATAAAAACCTGGACATGCCATGCATAATATTGCATAAAATGCATTTTTTTTAATTTACAGTTTTAAAAGGAAAGAAAAGAAAAATGCGGTCTTACTGGAGTACCCCGTCGTAAGTACACAATGTACATTTGTTAGTATTATCATGTAATATAATGTAGGTAATTGTGAAGCCAGAAAATACTTCGAATTGTGTACATAAAAAAGAGAAAAATTATTAAAATTAATATTAGTATATTAAAGAATTCACCCAGTAGATAGTGAACAGAGGGGAATAAACTGCTTTCATCTCAGTTTAGTTTTAGCATGACTCCGATATTACTCGTTCTTGTCTCAATAATCCAATTTTTTTTAAACCGGAAATCGGTATGTATAATAGGGGGCACTCCTGTCAAAAGGGTTGGATTTGGATGCTTCAACAACATGAGAATACATTAACTAATAAGATTATTATCTTAAGTAAAGCAACGATAGTGAAATACAAATATTTTGTACTCAAATCTACTAACAGTTTGTTTGAAAACTTGTATTAAGTCAGTCAACAAATTCGTTTACATTTAAATGAGATGAAATTGCTTTTAGGATTGAGGTTTCTGGGGCGCTGCTATCTAAACGGTTGGATTTGGATGCATTAACAACATTAGAATACATTAACCAGATTATCTTAAATGAAGAACTGATATAAAACTAGGAAACATTGTTTGAAACACAAGTTCTTACAAGTAGTTAGTAAACTGCCGTCAACACCATAATAAACCTCAGCTGTGGCGCTAACCAAACTCCCACCTTCTTCCACCACCAGATAGCTCCTGCAGCACCAAAGTGCTGATGTCATCGTCAAACACGCTAGGGAGTCCGTCAATCGAAGTAGCCACTATGTTCCGCATAAAATTTGTGTCCACCGCCAGTCCTCTCATGAATTTCTCTGCTACCGTCCTTGAAGCATTATTAAAAGTCAATTAATAAACATATATACCTGCATGAATTAAACAAAGCATCAGGGCAACCAATTACTAAATATAACAGTTCATTTAACAGCATTATGGCGTTAAGATTAATACCAATTAAGAAATATATTCCAACCTGCCTTGCCCGACGCTTCATATTTTCAAACTGAGCTCGGAGCTGTTTGACAGAATCCATCGCCATTGAAATCGGATATAAGAGTAAGCCATGTCGCCTCTCATTGTTTGAAGATGACTGCGTCGGTCTTTTTATTGGTGAGAATATGGCTATACTTCCTCACCAACATGGCATCGTTTCCTGAAAACACATTTCATATTTATAAGTAACAAGATCGTACAAGGAATTGCTGATATAAAATTAAATATGCACGGCAAATATTATATTTATTAGGTTCAAAATATATATAGATATTTTATAGTTTCTTATAGATATTTTATTACACATGAAAGCACTATAATATTCCTCGGTAAAGCATTATTAAAGTGTGGCAGAATTCAAAATAATATATAAAAATAAACAAAAAGATTTGCCACCATTCCATGGCAGAACATTCAAAAAATAAAACGCAATGCTTTTAGAAAGTTCATTCTCACAAAGTTCAAGTAATTTTACTAACGATAAGTATATACACGTATCGCAAATGTTTTCATAATGATCGTTTATCTCGTTTAGAAGACGAAATTCCACAAAATATTATCAAGCTTTACATAATGGTTTTACGAAAATAAAATGCTCACTTACGTATCTATACGGTTCCAAACGTGTATTATTTATTAATAAGGTTCATATTTATTATGGCAATAAGGTATAATTTACAATACTTACAGTAAGTTGGGATCCATTATAAGTTGTCAAAAATTGAGATGCCTAAATGAACAACAAAAATCACACAAAACAAGCAATCCAACGAAGTGACGGCGCGGCGGGAAAAAGTTTTGACAGATTGATAAAAATACGAGGTGTTGCCAGCGTAAAAATAATTCCTGTCTCGCAAAAAAATTATTCTCTGCAATAATTGCCCGATTCGGCGGGGAACACTGGAACGGATTATTCAAATATAACGGAAGCTTTTTCGGAGTTGAAACAACCCAATTTGTATTTGAATAAAATCGACGTGAAGATTTTTTTACATTTGAATAGAACTCGGGAATCTGAATAATTGTTCAGCTTTTCCGAAACAACTCGCCCTTATTCTACAGTTTGATTATTAATGACCTTGAAAACCGCTGTCATAATTATTAAAAAATACTAAAATACTTCCAGAATTTTTAAATTAGATGGATTTCTACAAATTGAACACAAAAACAATAACTAAGTACCTATTTTATAACAATTTTATTCAATTTATATCATTGTTTATGATACGTGATATTTATTTGTCTATTGTCGTTTGTCTATTCCCACAAAAATATAAATTCGCATCAAGCCCCGCTGCCAGCACGTAGAATTGCGCAATGCTTGCAAGCCAGCTTCGGTACACGGTCAAAATGCTTGTCACAAAGTGCCATAGACAATAAACTACGTGCTTGCGATCAAGCCGCTTGACCGTGTCCCAGTCCCATTAAATCGGCCAATGACAGCGGCCTATAAACATGCATGAAGTGCGCACTGGTTTGTGGAAAATATACGTCACAAGTCAGCCATAGAGATTACCGTGTCTTTTTTTTGACCCACTTTTTTCTCGGAGTTATACCCCCCTGATCATCAGTATATTATGGAATAATTGGGTGGGGAGGCGTGTATGTGAGTAAAATTTTTAACTTCCAAATGGTTGGTTTTTGGTTATTTTGTTAAATGAGTTTTACTTTACTTTCTAACTGTTTGATGAATCATATTGAGTCTCGGATAAATACCATTGATATAAACATTTACTTTCCGTAACACCCGACCTGCTGTAACATCTGACCTGATGTAACTTAACATTTTTAATTTTATTTCTTTTTATATTGTTCAATCATGTCTTTTAAATTGTAATTCAGTAAACACTGATTTTTTTATTTTTTCATTTTATTTTCAAATCTTCTACAAAGATAATTTATGGATGTGAGTTAAATTTTAACTGTTAATAAACACAAGTATAGCCACGAACTGGCGATGCCTATGTGGGATTTTTTTGGTTTATCTGCTAAATGTATTATTCTTTACCTTTTAACTGTTTATATAAAAAAGTGTTTCCTTTATTGTAAAATTATACCAGTAATAGAAAATGTAATGTAATGTAATAGAAAAATTATTAATATTTTTTTTTTTTTAAAGTATAAAGAAGGAAAATTATCAGTCTCGCGACGATTGTTTGTTTTTGGTGTTTAACTTGACACTATTGACACCATAAATAAACCACTCTCGCTTATACAGTACTTAACCACAAATATACAAGCAGTACTTGACGTACGGAGCGGAGCAATAGACAAGGTAGAGAAACTCAAGGCCATTTAAAAAAAGGTGCCACCATAGACAATATAATTACACTGAGCAATGAATTATTTAGCCCAAAAAACCATTTTAAAAATAAAAAAGTCCTTCAAGCAGAAAAATATCGTGACGTCATAAATAAACCACCAACTTGACGTCATAAATTGACGTTTATGCCCCATTCAGACAGAGCAATTTTAGTTGAATGACGACAAAAATTGAACAAGATTTAGTTCAGACATTTCAGTTCAACTCGAACCGATATTGTAAATCAAAATGGGGACAATTGAAGTTATCACTGCGTGCGTCCCTACAATTTCGGGCCTTTTACGGAACGTACTTGAGAATATGAAAAAGCGCCAAAAAAGTCGTATGGGGGCCACAAAATGGATTATAAGGATAAGCGAATTAGGTGCTTCTGACACCGTATTGAGAAAGATGGCATTAGAAGATACCGAAGGCTATCGAAATCATTTGCGAATTTCGAAAGAACAATTTGATGTACTGTTATCTAAAATTCAAGAAAAAATCCAAAAACAGGACACAATTATGCGCGCGGCTGTCCCGGAAAAAACTAAGTTATAAATTACGCTGAGATACCTGGCAAAGAGGGTTCTTTTTCAAGTCTGGCTTATATGTGCAGAGTTAGAAAAAAATACGATATCATTGATTATTAAGGAAGTGTTCGGTGCAATAGTTGATGCTCTAAAATTTGTTGTGAGGGTAAAAAAGATTTATTTTTTGAAACATTCAGAGACTTGCTATTTAATAATAATAGCTACTAAGTTACAGTAACATTTGAAAAATAAATATTTTTATTTTTCGGAATAACTTTATTGAGTAAAACCTCAAATTGTAATATTTTAATATTGAAGACAATATTAGTGATTTCTAAACTAAATTTTTTTCTAAATTTCTATTTTCCTGGGTTCGAGTCCCAGATGTGACCGTTTCCTTTTCTGATTTTTCTGTTTCAGATTTTCGTTTAGAAATCACTAATATTGTCTTCAATATTAATATATTTTTATTTTCAGTGTCACGGGCATTCCTATTTTTGTTAACTTTTTGCTTCTGATCTCAAAGACAAGGATGGTTTTGGTATACATCCATAAATCTAAACATCATCCTACCATTTAATACATTTTTTCATTGAAGTAGATGATGCCATGATGGTAGGTACTAGGTAAGCATAAATAAACTACTCACAAGGAACGCCTTTTTTCGACCGCGAGGAACTAAAAATCGCAAGCGACTTGAAACATATGTCCACACGTTTCGATTCGGCTCACAAAAGTAGACAGGCTTTCAACTTTCCTCGCTCAACTAAAATGATCATCGGTAGATTTGGGTAAAAAATATCGGCATATTAGATATAATAATCGTTAGATCGTCAAAATATTTATAGGTGTTAAAATTATTTCTCCATATATTATTTCAATACGTGGGGGGGACCTACCAGGAAAGTAAGGTATTGTTTATTATTAACCATATATATTCTCTCAATATATAGTTAGCAATAACATAGATCTTTGTAGAAATGTATTATATATTTGTACAGCGCCCTTGAGGTGATTTTGCAAAAAATGGCGCTTTACAAATCAAATCATATATTTATTATCATTGTTATGGGTAAATACTGACTACCTACTACTTATTTTGTTCGTCTTTGACAATGTGACCATAGAAATAGAACTAACAATACAAAACAACTGTCAAAAAAGGCGCATACCATTCGAATGTACATTAAGGTTATGTTGGATAAATGATTAATAAATGAACATAATATTCGGAATAAAATGAATCTTGTATAATAATATTTTAGATTTGAAACCTAAACATCGTACGTAAATACTGCACCTAGGAAAAATACGAAATGTCTCATGTTTTTAATCAAACAACGCGGCGAATAGTCAAGAGCTCCATTCAATTTAGCAGACAAACTAGGAAATGTCTTTCGTACGATATAAATAATGTTTTCTTTTTGAAAAAAATACATACTATAATCGATTTTCGGCGTTTTACGCATATGAAACGAATTCATACCAAACATTTTATTGCTTCGCCCAAAACATTTTCTACATTGAGTGATGACCATTTTTTAGAAGACAATGCATTCGTTGATGTGTTTGATAACACTTTCGATAAAAAGGAAAAAAATGATTTAAGAATGCTTTTATACAAAGATGTTAATGACAATATAATAATGCAATTAAACCAATGCCAATCTATTCAAAGTGTATTTGACTTGGTTCGAAAAGAAAAACTAAATATGAAATCTCACCACCTTTGCCAAACAATATTAGTCTTATCAGATCTCCAAAGGTCTTTTGATCAGTTCTACGTACAGGAATTAGAAAATAGCGAAGTGGAGACCAGTCCACAGGATATGATGTTTGATTACATGTCTGAATTAAAAAACCACAAAGATTTTATAAGTCTTCTGGATCTTATTGAAAAGAATTATTCCGTATTTTCTTTGGATGAATTGTCATGTGCAATATTTTATCTTAAGAGAATGGGAATTAAAAATACAGAAAATGTTTTGAATTCCATGATCGAACTATTCCACGAGAAGGTAAAATCAAATGAATTTCCCTCAATACAATCGCTAGCAAGATACACATATGTATTTGAATCCAGAGATTCCTTAAGATTTGTACCCATTGCGGCCAAAATGCTGCCACTTATGTTGACTTCATTAGGTGAGTAGTGTGATTTATATTTGGTAAACATTAGAATACTACTAGTGCAGATCCGTGAAGTCACAGGATATTATAATAATTGTAGGATTTATGAAAAAAATGTTTGCCTCAAGATTGTTGCCATTCAAAAACGAACATCGTTAATTTTAGAGATGATCACAAATTTACCTTTCGAATGAAAACCGTTAGTAAACTTGAAAAAATACAACATCTGTCAAAAATAAGAAATTCACATTTCATTGGTAAAATTTCATATTCATTCAATTTCGGATTCAATTTAATTTTTTTTTTACCATGAAACATAAAACACTTGGATTCAACTTACATGGCATCGAACTGTCAAAACATGTGAAATTTTGAACTTTGAAAAAAAATGGAACTTTAATGCATCTTTTACCATCTCCCCAGACCCGAGTTACAGACAGAGTCATGACCGAGATTGGTATTTTTAATTAATTAGATTATGGATACAGCTGTTCTCTAGAAATCATAATATAACTTTGCTGACATGTAAGTTTATTAACCTTTTTTGCCCGCGTTCCTGATGTTTATAGGATAACGGTTGTATCTGGCACTTTTTATGACATTCACACATTTTCTATTAAAATTAACACACATGTATTTGTGTGCTTAGCTCTGAGTATATGATCTATAGACGCATGTGTATGTCCTCGTAGCTGCGAAGAAGTTAAGATTTATTCAAGCACATTGGTTCAGTATTTTCTTTTTTAATATTAACTGAACCCTATACTCTGTTGCATTGCTTACAATTTGATTTCCTTATGCAACCAGCTAATTCTTTGATATTAAATTGAATAATCTGTACATATCGTACCTCCGGTGCTAAACTATCACTTATGCAAGTTTTGTTAAAATTGATCTAAGTATGAGAAAAAATAACTGATGTACCTCTTTACTTGGTGTGTCATCGTCGTTTGTGTATTGCGTATAATTTCCGCGTGAGGGTAGTTATGTCGTTATGGTTTTGGTGCAAATCTAACCTCCACTGGGAGAAACAACGTTTGATTGGTTAGTTGCGCGCGGCACCCCGCACGAATAGCAGACTCCTGGAGCTACAACGCCACTAAGGTAATTGTGATAATTCATTTTTATGATTTTGGTGCAATAACAACACTTAAGTTGGTTGTGACATGAAATAATAAAGATACTTGTGTACGTAGTGACATTGTTTCCCCAACCCTTATGTTTTATGGTATAAAGTTTTCGTTCGATTAACAATTGTGACAATGTTCCTGATTCGTGGGGCGAAGAAGACTGGTAAACCATTTGTGGTAAAAGAAATGAATTACGATGATTTCTTCGATTTGAAGTCACTTGAGGAAAACATGAAGTTCAATATAGCAAAAATTTAAACGGAGATGTAATCAAAACTGGTGATATTAAATGCATTAAATTCACAAAGAATTGTGAAAATTACCAATATCGAACAACTTACAAAACTGAAAACTGGGAGGAAGCAAAAGCTATAATTCAACCAAGAGGAAAAAATTTACGCGGAATTAGAGGCAACGCCCAAAGAATAGATGACATTCCCTTCAAGCAAGCAATAAAAGGCAAGGCAATAAAAGTGACAGATATCCCAGAGTCAAATTAGGTATATCTCCTATGGAAGTGTGGAAAACTATATATTAATTAATAATAAATGAAGTATGAAATTTTCCTGGAGACCACACACATCGGAAAAAGTGGAGAAAAGATAAAAGAAAGGGTAAAGAACGTTGATAAGGAATGATCCAAGTGGAGAAAAGCGATACAATTCAAATTTATCCGTGAAATAAATAAATACGACTTGGAAAATAATTAGTTATAGAGTTATGAGAAATAACATAAGAATAAAGAAGAAATTTGTGGAGGAAAACGTCAAAAATACCAATTACAGAACGCAAAAAGCGTGATTTATTGCAATTAGTGGAGGCAAATATCATACCAAGATACTATGAAAGTTTCTATAATGATCTCATTTAATTTTTTGTGCTTCTAACATTCTATAAAGTCACATTTCCACTTGCAGGGAAAACAAGTTTATTGAAACCACATCGTTAAAGACTCCCTGATTTTCCTGGGAATGTGACAATAAATTTAAGGTTTTTGTTTTTTTAAGAGTACCCAATTAGTACAAAATTAATGCTAATTAAAATAATAATAATAAGTAAAAGAAATTGTATTTATTTGATACTGTTGTTAATTGCGTAATTATAGTATTTAAATAGGAACCATACGTGACCAATGACTGATTTAATATGAAACGTCGCTGAAAACCGTTCGTAAAATGGTAAGAAGACTGATATTAAAAAGTCTGATTAATAGTAAAGTTCTATATGTAGAATTAAGAAAGTTTGTTATACTGCTTTGATATTTTAATTAATAAAACTTTAGAAAAGTATGATATTGTGTTTTGATTGTTATGAAATAATTGCCTGGTAAATTGTTTTCTAGTGCCATAATGTCACTTCTGGGAGGGTTGTAAATTTAAAATGTTTATATTTTTTTATTACAAAGTTGTGAGACGTTTGCTTTTAGTTTGATATGAAGTTTAAAGTTGTAGTTTAAATAATTACCAGTTCATTTTTTAGACAAGAAGAACTATATATTATAATAGGATGTCGAATTTTCAAACGCTTCTCCTGAAAAATTACATTATTTGCATAAGTGACAGTTTAGCACCGGAGGTGCGATATATTACTACTTAAAGTTAAATGAATTCACTATGTAGTGTACACAGAAGGAAGGTAAGGAAAACTATAGTCGTAGTAAAATTATATACTTGTTTTTTCAGATTCCTGCAATTCTGCCGAAGACTTCCATGGACTCACTTTGTGTCTAAATAATATTCATTCTATAATATCTATTCCAGTTTTAGATTTATATAAACTAAAAACAAAGGAGCTGGTTGATTCTGGAATAATCAACACCAATACGGAGGCACCCATTCTAAAGGTAATATTCGTTTCATTAGACAAATTCACAATCAGTCTGACTGGTCTGGAGCAAGGAAATAATTTTGAAGTATCTGGATAGCAATTTATTGAGGAATGAAAGGAGAGGATGGACATGGTAACGAGCGGGGATCATTGTAAGTGGCTACCATATATCGAGCAGTGTGATCTGTGTTACCCTTGGTGAGCCATAATAGAGCCTTGAGCCCGACACTCAAAACAAGGGAAGCAAATAGAAATGCCTGAAAGTGAAAAGACAAATTTTGTAATATTTAATTATTGAAGAAAATATTAGCGATTCCTAAACGAAAATTTGAATTAGAAAAATCAGAAAAAGATACCGTCACTTCCAGGACCCTTGCCTTTCTGGGGAACAGCTCTATCAACTAAGCTAATGGGACCCTATCTCCTTCAGTCATATTTAACAAAAAATTGTTTAATAAAAATGTGCAGTGAGAAAATGAAGACAATGGTGGTAGTTCTTATTTGAAGTATGATACAGTTAAATATGACCGAAGGAGATAGGGTCCCATTAGCTCAGTCGGTAGAGCGGTGCCCCAGCAAGGCAAGCGTCCCTGGTTCAAGTCCTAGATGTGACCGTATCTTTTTCTGATTACATATTCTGTTTCAAATTTTCGTTTGTGAAATGCTAATATTGTCTTCAATAATTAAATATTATAATTTGAGGTTTTACTCATTTAGTTATTCCATAAATAAAAGAAAACTTTTTTGTTTTGTTTTACAGTAACATTGGTTTAAGGTTACTAGTACTTAAATAGCACATATCCCACGAAAAGTGAAAACACTGGGTTTCTTAACAGCTTATGGTAGGTTATTATAAAGTTGTGTCCTTTATAAAACAGCTGTTTTGTGTGCATGTAAGTTTTGCGAAGCATAAAATCTCAGCAAATTTTCGTAGGGTAATTGTGAACATTTTCAGTGTACATTATATTATTTTGCAGATAATTAGCGAGCATGTTATTTTTAATCTTGTACATCAACGTTAACGTATTATATATTATCTGTTGTTTAGTTGACAATTGATGTAGGAATAAGCAAACTTGGAGTGAGGAACGATGAATTGAGGAAAAACATAAATATTTTCAGATTTTTTATCGTAATTTGGTGGATTTTGAGGATGGTCATAGTACAGGGTAGGTAACTTGACCTTGAAGTTCCCAGAAGACCAGGTTTTCTTCTCCCTAAAAATACCATCTGTGTAACTTCCTTTTCATGATGTAGGCTCTCTCCTGCGCAGCTTTAACTATTATTATACGTATAACTATTTTCAGGCGCTGAGTTTTCTGAATCTACCTCACTGGTCAAAGTATAATTTTGAAATTGTCAACCTGCTTTGCAATTTGTTGAAAAATTCCATAAAAACTTTGGATGTCAGTGACATCATTTCTCTTCATAAGGTAGGATCAATAAAAGATTAATATTTTATACAAAGTTTTACCTTATCGACTTAATCTTTTTCATCTATTGTATCTCTGTTAATTATATTGATGATTTTCAGGTTTTTCAGAGTTATCTCTCGCCTATGCATGTAATGGTTTCAATCAAAGACAGAGCATCTGAATTGCTAGAAAAATCAAAAAATGATGATCGTTTGTCAACATTTCTGAAAATACCAGATTTATTATTTTGCCAAGTTACGGGATCAGCTCTAAACAACCGGCAAAGATTTGAGGAGATTTCCAACAAGTTTATGAAGTTTTCTTTTCCGACTGCACATGTCCCCTTATATAAAATTCTCAGATATATCAAGTCACCTGATCTTTCAGTTTGTGATAAATTTTGGCTACAAACTAGCGTTTTGATAAAGAAATTCCCTTTGGATGATTATAGATTGCTAAGAATTAGCCAGAAATATATGTATTTTTACAGCAATGTACATGAATTGTATAGATGTGCACCCTTTGAGAAGGAAATATTCAAAAAAATTATGACTGTAGAAAACAGTTTAGCGATAATGCTGCCGGGGAAACTGTCTCGCATTACGGCCTTTTGTTTAGCTTATGGCTTATGCAATCCAAACTTTGCAAACCACGATATCCTCGATATGCTTATCACGAAACTTGAAGAAATGTCCACTCAATTGGACCATTTGTCCTGTCTTATTTTGTCTAAAGGGTTGTATATATCCTCTTTGATTACTAAGCATAGATTCACAACAACAAAAGAAGCTCGTTTTACAATGCGAATTGACACAATTCTTGACAATTGTGCTAATATTCACATAAAACTTCCGCATTATTCGACCCTCACAGATTTAAACATCATTTGTAAGACATTCTTGAACAGAGGAGCGAGGTTTGACACGGATAGATTCAATGACTTGCTCATTAAGTATTCTCTGGTGGATGAGAACCTTGCTTCAAGAACAATACGAGACGCAGCCTATAACTTGATATGTTGTGCGGTAGTTGTGCCACCTCTATTTGATCGCTTGATTGACTATATAGTGGATCAAGGTGATGATCTGTTGGGGGATTCTGCCCAAAAAATTCTACAGTTATGCTACATAACAGCCTACCAGCCTAAAAATGAGCGATATTTTCAAGTGTCTATAGATCTTATAGTAAGGTATAGATGGTGTTATAATAATATAATTAATACTACATTATTATAATGTTTTCTTTCTCTTTTTTTTAAATTTTTGTCTATTCTAGGGACAAGGAATTACTCTCTGGATTGACGTTACTGCAAGCGTGCTTGGAACTGTGCTACTTTGGCTGTCTTCCCGATCTCTTAGTGAAATACATCTTTTCAATTGAGTTCATGGAGCGCTTAGATCAAGAAATGTCACAGTGTTATTCTAAGGTAATTAATTATTGCAAAATGTTCTAAGTTAACTTCAATAAATACAATAATTTTTTTTTTGCTTTACTTATTGTATTATTTACTTTTCAAAGTGGAAACTGCACAAAAATTTTATGTAAATAATTATATTATATTCATAAAATGGATAAGAATGTCTTAAAATTAAATAATTACAATTTGTAGAGAACGAAAGATTAACACAATTATTTTTCACTATTTATGCTTGGTGCTGAAAAATAGAGATTTTTCACTTGCGCCTTTTTGGCATGTGACAAATAATATTCAATATTTTTTTAACTATATAACTGCAGGTTCTTCTGGAAAGTTTAATAATTATTATTTAAAAGTATTGTTTCTTTTAGCTGTCATATCCTTCTAGAATTAGGAAGCAGCTTATGCATTTAAATCGCTCCGTGTGTCTGGAACTACCTCAACATGAAATTCCATGGTTTCATGAAAAGTACATACAACAAAGGAATATTTCAAGTAAATACCATAATCAATGTTTTTATATTTATTTTTTGTAATACGTCGACATTTAATATTAATTTCAAACAGAAAGTAGTTTCTACAAAGTAAATACTAACCCTACGAGTAAATACTCACTCAAACCTGCTATGCCCTGGCAATTCAGCACTCGGAGCAAACTTTATAAAATTATTTTTTTAAAGTTGAATTGTAGTACCTGACTATTCAGATCTGGTCACCAAACACGGCTAAAGCCATTTAAAGCAATGTTTCAATTCTGAATCTTACACCAGGGTGATACTGGACTTCTCCAATTGCGCCTGCATAGGGCCGGCCCTGCTAATATGCACTCAAAGCTACTACTAAACACTCACTCAAACCTACTATGTAGTAAATACTCTCTCAAGACTCCAAGGGTTAGTCAACACAGAGCTCACCTAATACTATGGCTTCAATGTCAAATCGCTAGTCATCATGAATGCCTACATTGGAAGTCATGAAAAGAGTAAAAGGCAACAATATACTCGACTGATCATATAATAATAACAAATAGGAATGACAAAATATTGTAAAACGCTGAAACAACTAAAGCTTAGATCGTCTAAGGGTTTTTGTCAAACAAAATTTTGAACGCTTTTGTACGAATGTTGCAGGGGAAATTTGGGGACAAAGCAATTAATGGACTGGGTCTAAATTCTTGGCTGATTATACCATTAATCTGCCATATAATCTGAGGTCTGAAACTGGCATTGTGAGCTTTAAAATTAAACTATTTAAATACACATCTGTTAACAGCATAAAATAAAGTCACTATCTGCACCTGTCTGTTTGTGCGCTTAGTTATTGTAAACTATGCAACGAATTTTGACAGGGTTTTACCTACCGTTTAGAGAATTTCTTCCGGAAGGTTTATATATATAATACATGCCTGTTACATTTATAGAAAGTAGAGAAAAATGATGCAAATGCAAATGGTGGCAGAAATCGGGGAGGCCCGGGAGAAAGACATGGCACGATCAAGTGAAACAGATACTTGAGTCGGGCCATATCAAAAGTCAGAATAATAGAGTACTTATGAGACGATGTATGAATGTGAATGAGGCAAGAAGTATGTGTCAAGACCGAGTTGTTTGGCGGTTACTTTAGAGTAGAGAAGAGTCGATGTTTATTCTAGAATTCAAAACTTTACTCCAAATCATTCACTACCCCGATCAACGCCGGGTACACGTCAGCTAGTTTGGTACAATTTGAGATTTTCACTGCCATCATGATTAGTTTTTGGGTTATTTTGCCATGTGGCTCCTTTTTCTTCTTTAGCCAAGATCTGCCCTAATGATGGACGTTGTAACTCTGTCCGAAACGTTGGCTAAAGAAGGAGGAAGCGCAACACGGCTTAACGCAAAAACTAATCACGTTAAATATATAATTTTACATACTTAGAAAAGGCTATAATATACACTAACCTTGTCAGAGCCCCTGAGGTGTTGTAATAATTAATCGGCGATCATAGAACAAAGAAGAACACATGGGCATGTTTCAGATCCAAAAGTCTAACCATTCTTTGCTTAAATTTCATATACATACAGAAATTACTTTCATCATCACCATCAGTAAGAGATTTTCATTTCGATCAAATAATGTTCGATGTGCATTTCAGGCAGTGAAAGAGAGAAAGAGCGCATGCTAAATGGGCTAGAACCAAAATATAGTACTGTTGTGCGGTGATGAATAGAGAATATAGAACTAACTAACGGTCACGCCCTTTCAAATCAAACAACTCCGCATTTACATTCATAAATATACCATATTGAATTATTATTTAATTACACTATTGAATAATGACAGGATTAACCTATATTTAATTTTTCAGAGCCCTCTCATATGTCAATGTTTCAAAAAGATGTTTTGGATGTTTTATCCAAGGCAGTTGGTAATGCCAAAGCTGTAAAGTCTAAATTTTTCACGCCATACGGCTACCTGGTGGATTTCTTAATTGTGATTAATAAAAACAAAATTGTGCTGCCCACGACCAGTGCAATGCAGGACAGTTCCATGACCAGGTAAATATTATTTTTATCTTAACATGCCTTTTACGCAGGCGAGAAAAGAATCTCGTAGAAAAAGGAATTTTTTAAACCACTTTAAAAATAATTTTATTTTATTTTGAATTAATAATATAAGATATAAGTAATAATGTAATTTTAGTGAAATCTTTTATGTAGTACTCATCACACCCCAAGTATTAAAGTATTAAAAGTAAGTCTGAAATTAAAGCCTACTTTGTAATATGACCATAAACTTAGCTCAGTGGTAGAGCTAAGCCCCGGCAAGGCAGAGGTCTTAGGTTCAATTCCTAGATGCGACTGACTCTTTTTCTGATTTCTCTGTTTCACATTTTTCACTTGAGAGTCGTTAATATTGTCTTCAATGATTAAAAACAAGGTTTACTCATCAAGTTATTCCAAAAATAAAAATATTCATCCTAGACTTGTAGAAAAGTCAATAGATGTCGCACATTAAAAAAAAAGAAATATTTTTCCAAGACACTATCTAGATTGCATTTAGTTCGGGTTAATCTTTCAATCATACATAAATATAGCAGCCAGTAAAAAATGTGCATTAAGAAAATTACAATGATATTAATAGCTCAGTGGTAGAGCAGAGCCCCTGCAAGGCAAAGGTCCTGGGTTCAATTCCTAGATGCGACCGAATCTTTTTCTGATTTCGCTGCTTTACATTTTTTGCTTGAGAGTCATTAATATTGCTTTCGATGATTAAATATTATAATTTGATGTTTTACTCATTGTTATTCCTAAAATACAAATAATATTTATTTGATTTGATTAGGTCGGGGGGACCTCCAGAATCATAGTCAAGAGCCTTTCCCTTTACCACAGGCCGTTTTGTTGTTTTATAAATTTTTCCAATATTTTAAAAATCATTTACAGTTAGCAGCGGATGGTTAAATATGAAAAAATAATAATTTAATAAATATTATGCTTTTCAGAATCGCCATATTATTACTGGATCGTGGAAATTTTGTCAAGATGTACAATTCTCCAACCAATGCTGAAGATCTGGTAAAGGTCCAGTGGTCCAAGACCGGCCCAACGAAATCCCGGTCTCGTCACCTGGAACTGATGGGCTACCGTGTGCTTGAAATATCGGAAACCTTATGGAACTCCATGCATATGGCGGAACCACACGAAAAAGTTACCTTTCTGAAAAATCAGATATTAAATTAACGATGGGCTACCGTGTGGTTGAAATATCGGAGACCTTACAGAACTACATGCATATGGCGGAACCTCATAAGAATTTGACTTTTCTGCATGTCAAGTATTAAACTAATCGTGGGCTACCAGCTACCGGCTACCGTGTGCTTGGAATAACGGAGACCTTATGGAACTCCATGCATATGGCGGAACCACATGAAAATGTTACCTTTCTGAAAAATCAGATATTAAATTAACGATGGGCTACTGTGTGCTTGAAATATCGGAGACCTTACAGAACTACATGCATATGGCGGAACCTCATAAGAATTTGACTTTTCTGCATGTCAAGTATTAAACTAATCGTGGGCTACCAGCTACCGGCTACCGTGTGCTTGGAATAACAGAGACCTTATGGAACTCCATGCATATGGCAGAACCACATGAGAATGTTACCTTTCTGCAAAATCAAATATTAAACTGATTTTTGATTGTTGTTATGGATCAAATAGTTTAGATTGCTGGACTGGGTTTGTTTTTTCCTAGTGATGTTTTAACGTTAAGTTTATCTATTAAATATTTAATTTACGATAGGTGTTTTTTTTTATGTATTAATGTGAAAACTATAGCTTATACGACTAACAAAAAAAAATCAACACCTAATAATGATACCTCGTTACAATAATTATGTTAAATTAAAAAAAATAATTATGAACAATTCAGATGATGGTCGTAAGATCTATAGATATAGGAAATATAGGTAAATTTTAATAAATGAGAGCATTATTTGGAGGAAGGATTTTTGTCAAAGCCAAAATATTACCTTATTTAGAATTTTTATTTTTCATGCGCAGAATTGACAAATGAGTGATCCATGTGGTGAGAGTCGGTACCATCTTTTGTTGCTCGCCAGGGTCTGATGGAAAATTAGAAATGCATAGCATAGGAAGATTTTATGGGTTTGAATTATTTAAACTTCTTATTAAATTTGCAGATATTTTTACGGTTGTTGAATAATGAATAATGTATATTTCGAGAAAAGTAAACAGGAAAGGGTCATCTAATTATCAGTGAATCAGACATTGTAAATTATTATTATCATTTTGATGCACAATATAATAAAAAAAAAAATTATATGGAGTAATGTTAATTAATTGTTTATTAGGTAAGTAATATAAATGTTTTAAAATATTATGTGATGAAGAAATACAAATTCTAAACACAATAAAGCAATCAACGAGTATAATATCCTTATTTTCGATTTTTAAAATTATTTTTATTTCTTTTTTAAATTTTCAATACTTGACGTATTTTAAAATATTATTTGTTAACCTTTCCGGGAGTATGGACGCTAATGGACGACGGTACACACTTTCGCCAAAGGATTATGGACGGCTATGGACGACAGGGGTTGCATATTCATATTTGATGCATATTCTGTAAATATGCATCGTATTGCTATCTATGGGCATATTATATATATTATATTATATATTAATTTTAAACATTTTACATCATTATCGACAGAGATATTAGCTGTTATTTATTTTGCATACTATCATAAAATTTAATCAAAAAAAATATTTTTTTATTTTTGTAAAAAAAACTCACTCCCCAGAGCACGGCCAGCATTACATAACTTACTCCCGGAAAGGTTAATGTAGGCCTCACTGGGTGATTTACCCGTGCTTCCAATGGACTTTGCCGGTATATGAGCATTTTTAGTAATGGCAGGGGCGGCTCATGTGTTTTCAGTGAGCTAGAACGGTAAAATTTAAAAATTCGGCTAAAGAACTCCGAGAAAAATCACCACCTCATGACTCATGTGATTGGCAAGCATCGAACGGGACAAAATACCTACGTATATATCTCACACAAATTGTTGTATGAGGAATTTTGAATCCCATAATGGGCTCCAGATCCAAACGGTTAGGAGCGGTTGGGACACTTGTGCGATAATCGCCTAAAAAAATAAAAACACTGAATTACCCCCTCGCACCTCTCCCACCTTAACCCCCTCGGCCACCCCTATCCCCACTAAACCCAACTCTTCCCCAAATCCCCCCCTTAGAAGCAGTTGGGAATCTTGCACGTAATAAAAAAAATAAGTTTGAAGTAGTACTTTTAATATCTCCCCTTTCATTTCGTGCCACCTACACATATTTAAAAAAAAAAAAAAAAACTATTGATATTGAATAGAGAGCAATAGTGGGTGCATAAATGAACCACTCTCAGTGGGTGGTTTATTTATGGTGCAATAGTTCCAGTCAGAGATTAGAGAGTGTAAAATCTTTGGTAAACACATGTTTCAATTCATTGAATTCGGGAGTCGCTATATGCACAGCGACTAGTCGACAGGGGGCGTGGCCAACATATCCGAGCATACCCGAATGTGTTCCGAGTGAATTGTTTATCACTGCCTGTGATCACTGTGATGCAAAATCAGTGAAACGCGGTGGGCGGTGAAAAGAAACGTCAGAAATCAACAGAATTGGCGTCTTTGAGTGCCGGTTTAGACCGTCTTTTAGAAGTTTCGTTAAGTAATTTCAAAAAGAATTCAGAGACAGGTGTTATCAGTGGATACATTGACAATGAAGTAAATTATGAAGCATGTCTGTGTTCTGTGAACGCGTTGGGGCACTCTTTTTCAACGAGAGACAGTATGAAAAAGAAGTTGGGAGGTAAGTTCTAAACCTTAGGGCCTAGGTCTAGGGTAGGCCTTCCCATTTCTTCAGTTCATAAGCAGCTGCTAATATTTACGACTTATTCGAAATTAACATTTCCAATCTTTCAGATGCAGTATACACGTTCTGCCCGCCTACAGTGGAGTTCTTTGGGATGCCATTTACATTCGGTATGAATGCGTACAGAGAGTGCGCCCAAGGCCCCCGACTACACCGCCCAAATAACAAGAAGAAAAGAAAGTTGAATTGGTATGTTAATACACCCTTGAACCACATCAGCTAGGCCTACTCCCCCTCGTCTTTCAATAGTAGCATTGACAGAGCACCGAGGACTCTCTGGTCCAAGATTAATGTCTATAACCCCAAAATGATCACCGTATCGTCGGTGATGTGTTTAAAATAAAATAAAAAGCGATGGGCCTGGGCCTAGGTAAGCTAGGACTAGATTACACCAGGGGCCTTCCTAATATGGCAGTTGCAGCTCCGTCTCATTTAGATTATCACGACAATCACACCAATTACAATTAATCTTTGTGTGTTAAAACGTGTGCCGTGGCTCGTAACACATCCTCCTGTCGTGTTAGTCTAAAGAAGACCGTGCTCAAAGTGCCAAATTAATTAAAGCCCCTGCAGCTATATCTAATTTCACAATTTTAATTCATATCACACTGGATTATAACCACACTTGTAATTTTATACTAATGTCAACATTGCATAGGCCCTAACAACTTTTGTAAAAGTTAATCATCTGCGTCAAATAAGTTAACCATGGGCAATTTATTTGCCGCACGAATAATATGCGTCTTATACGTATAAGCCTATTAGACCCTATACCTTGAATTGTTCTTTCAGGCTGATCACCCAAACCATAAGAAGAAGAGGTTCCGAGTTTTGGACTCCAAGAAACTTGGTTGTCCCGCAACGATGAGTGTAAAACAAATAAAATATTTTCCATAATTTCCTGTTCCACCTCAAATTGCAGAAAGAGCAAAAACCAAGGTATGATAGTTTCTTTTCTCTGCTTATCCCTACATGGGCAATCACTTTATAACATTATTTTAATGTTTTCACTATAGTTAGATGCAGTGTTGTGTCAGATACTAAGTATCTAGATACAGATACTTGGCAAAATTCGTAGCTAGATACAGATACAAGATACATTGTAAAATTGTATCTGTATCTAGATACATATACTTTTTAAAAGTAAATCACAGATACTCGGATACTTTTCTTCTTTTTTGGGGGAAAACTTAAAAAATATATTTATTTATTTATTTATTTATTTATTGTAAGAAACAAACAGCATTTTTTTACAGGATTAGTTATACAAGAGGTTACATATGAGGTAAGCCAAAATAGTTTCTTATGCTAATGTTGGTTAATGTGATATAATACAAGATTGACTGAAAATGAAATTAACAAAAAAAATAAAAATCATATAAATATATTAGAAGGAAGAAGGAATAGGAAAGGGCAAGAGGCAGAGGAAGATGGGATGGGGACAGGAGACGCTCATGTTGTACCTTTTCTATAACTGTGCATTAATTTAATTAATATTTGTGGTCGTGCGCTTGACTTCGTTTCGGTATTTCACAAGAGTATTATTAAGAATATCGATATTATTAAATTGCGTGTTATATTGCGCGCATATACGGGGGATTGGAGAATTTTTTCTAAGGTTGGTTCTGCACGCGGGCAAATGAAAAAAATGGTTTTGTCTGGTTGGCCTTGTAGGTATGTGAATTCTTAAATAATTTACGAGTTCAGGAGAGTCCAGGCCGTTATTCAGAATTTTGTATAAAAATATTTGATCAGATATTAATCTACGTGTTTGAAGTGGAGTAAAGTTGTGAAATTTTAAGGATTCGGTGTTATTTGCAAAGAGTAATTTAAATTTATAATTTATGTGTTTAAAAAATTTGTTTTGCACACTTTCGATTCTGTCAATATGGCATTGGTAGAACGGTGCCCAAATTAGTGTGCAGTATTCTAAGTGGGGGCGGATATATGTGGTGTAAAGGGAATACATGGTTTTAATATTGCGAAAAGGTTTAGATATACGAATTATAAATCCCAACATTTTATTGGCTTTGTTGATTACTTCGTTAATGTGTTTGATAAAATTTAGTTTTACATCCAGTACTACCCCAAGGTCACGGATTGATTCTATTTCATTGATATGTGTATCATGAAAGTTATAATTAAAATAAATTTTATTTTTGTTGCGCGTAAAAGATAATTTGTTGCACTTAGAAATGTTTATGATTAATTTGTTTAATTTACAGTATGCAAAAAGACGATTTAGGTCTTCTTGAAGTTTTATGCAGTCATTGATAGATTTGATTACTAAGTATATTTTTTTGTCATCTGCATATGCAAGGTAGTTAGCATGTAAAAAACATTTATAAATATCAAATATATATACATTAAACAGTAATGGTCCCAGATGGGAACCCTGCGGTACGCCAGAGGGCACAGTTAAGAAACTAGACTTAGTTCCCTCAACTGATACGCACTGTAGTCTTTTCTGCAGATATGAAGTTAGCCACCTAAGTAAGTCGCCATGGATTCCTAATTGGTGTAATTTTTTAATGAGGATAGAGTGGTTAACTTTATCGAAAGCTTTCGAGTAATCTGTGTAGATAACATCTACTTGGTGTCCATTATCCATATTGCTTGTTAAGTATTCAGTAAAGTTGACTAAGTTTGTTATTACTGACCTTTTTTGTAAAAAACCATGTTGTTGATTTTGTATGCTGCGGACAATAGTTATATAAATTTGATCGTACACAATACGCTCAAAGAGTTTACTAAATACTGTGAGTATTGAGATTGGGCGATAGTTTGCAATGTTACTTTTTGAACCAGTTTTATGGATGGAGATTATAATGGCTTCTTTGAATTTTGTAGGAAATATTCCTTTTTTTAAAGACATGTTAAATAAGTTAGTTAAAGGAAATGCAAGATTTTTGGCACATTTTGAGATAAAAAATGGCGAGATACCATCACTACCCGCACCCTTTGTAACATCCAATTCATTCAAGTATTTATTGACCAATGAGTTGCTTATTTGTACGTCCCCGATCGGGTTATCATTATTAACGCAGGTAGAATTATCTATATTACTGGGATCATCCGTGCCCTCATCGCTTACGTAAGTAGATTGGAAGTGTTTACAGAACAGTTGGCACACTTGATGAGCACCGGTGCCTGACTCGTCTTTTAGGTTCATGATTTGTGGTATGCCATTTGTCCTATTTTTGTTCTTAGCGTAGTTCCAGAGACTTTTATTGTTAGTTGGAATACTAGACTCAACTGAATTTATATATTGGGTGTAACAATGTTTCTGTAAGTGTTTTTGTTGTATTCGTTTGATAGAAAACTCTATGTAATCAACTGGATTATTATTTGATTTCCATTTTTTGTGTAGTCTTTGTTTCTCATTTATGATTTTGATTAGGGGAGGTGAGTACCAGTTGGGAAATTTTTTCTTTTTGATGAAACGTTTGGGGACAAACTGGTTAATGGTGTTATTTAAAATGTCATAAAAAGTATAAATTGCTTCGTCAACGTCAGCATTATCGTGAGTAAAAGACCAGTCTGTTTTAGACAGGTGTTGGTTTATTAAATCATAATCAGCTTTATCATACCGACAAATTTCTTTTGGTGGAGCATTGATAGTTGGAAGTGTGTCTAATTGTAGTATGATTTTGAGCGATGGATGGTGTAAATCCTCTTTGACAAGAGGGTTGTATGCTTGAGATACAAGGCATTCCTCATTACAGATAACTAAATCTAGTATACGTTTATTGGCATTTTTGATGGAATTATATTGGTTCAGTTCAGAGTAATGGATTGTGTCAGTAAGTAAGGAAGTAATTGAATTTAAATTTTCAGGTGTTAAGTGTGAATTTTTATCTTGTGGTTTCCATGTTATGGTGGGCATAAAGTCTCCAATTACGAAAATAATATCATCTGGGTTTGAAAATAATATCATATATATATATATATTATCGAAAACAGCGATTACTTTAATTTCTTAAAGACGGTAGACGTAAACGCTTGTGATTATTTTACATATTTACACTTGCTTGTTTTATTCGTTGCCCAAAAAGATATTGGCAAATTGGCCTGCAAGCGGTGATACTCGCAAGTACCCGGGTAGCATATTACTACCCGGGTACCCGACGCCCCTTGGATAAATTAAAAATACGTGAACTATGTGTAACTTGATTACTTTGGGTTCTGATGGAAAATAAAAAAAAAAAAAAATTATTCATTATTTTTATTTTATTTTTTAAATTCATTTTTTTTATATACGGGGGTATCCTGGTACTCGGTTACTCAGGTTAGGACCCATGTATATAAACTGCTATAAAATATTATACACTAGATGGACAAAGGTACCCACTAGCTGAATCTGTGTCATGAATCTGTGAGAAAACTTTAAAATTAACTAGAGAAAATCGGTAAAGAAGTTCACTTCTCTTTCACTCTATAAATGCTGGCGTCCCACAGGGATCGGTTCTATCTCCGACTTTGTTTTTGTTGCACATCAATGACCTTTTGACATGTGCACCGATTCATTGTTACGCGGATGACAGTACAGTTCATGATAGCTTTTTGTTTGACAAGCCCCCAAAGGGCACACAAACTCCAACGGCTCGGAGGGATTTGAAGCAGAGAATGGACGGTTATCTCGAGAGTATTTCCTCCTGGGGTAAAAATAATCTCGTCGAATTTAATGTTTCAAAGACCCAATCCTGTCTGATTACGTCTAAAAGGGATCCAAATGATAATCTAGTCTCCTTCAACGGAAGCAATCTTCCGAACAGGCCTTCCATTGATATGCTTGGTGTAACTATAAGTGACCAGCTCAGGTACGGGAGCTCCATCGAAGCCAGAGTAAAGCTGGCCTCTCAGAAGCTGGACGTACTGTAAAGGGCCCGCAGATACTTTAATAGTACACAACTGCTGACCCTGTACAAATCGCAAGTGCGCCCTACTGTCGAATTTGGCAGCCATCTCTGGTCCGGAGCCCCTAAATACCTGAAAAAAACCCTTGACTCTGTGCAAAAACGGGCGGTCCGTTTGATAGATTCCCCAATCTTAATTAATTCCCCAAACGGACTGCAACTTTAGAGCACAGGCATCAGGTAGGTATGCTGTCCTTGTTCTATCGGTATTACAATGTAAGATGCTCTGAGGAACTAGCGTCATTGATCCCTTCGGCACCGGTGCGTAGTCGGGATACACCCAAACGCGCGCCCAAGATTTGTACACGGTTGACATTTGTCACATGAGAACGGGTCGCTTCTACGATTCGTTCTTAAGTTCAACAGCTCGGCTGTGGAACGAACTGCCGGCCTCTGTGTTTCCTCCCTCCTACAACATGGGACTCTTCAAGACCCATGTTCACTCCTTCCTCTCCACAAAAAGACCCTCCACACAGCATCCCCAAAGATGACATAGACCCTGAGGGAAATTATTTTCTTCAGGGCCTCCTGTGTGGAGTTAATTTAAAAAAAAAACTTCGAAAATAAAGTATCTGAAAGTATCTGAGGTGTCAGATACTAGTAAAAATGTATCTAGATACAGATACAGTTATAGAAATATAGCTAGATACAGATACACAAAAATGTATCTATTTTCACAACACTGGTTAGATGCAAGGTTATACAAATACCGTTTTGGACAACACACATTTGTTTAGAAGGAAATGTGGTGGGAATACGCAACTTCCCATCGCTTACTTAAACCCATTTTCAACATTCGTATCTATTAAATTTGACTGTGCTGCCATGGTAGATGTCAGCACAGTACCATGGCCGGAAATATGATTCCCAGGGCCTCAACACTGCAAAATAGAAAGTGTGAAGCATACTTCCCTGTGCCCTTCAGGAAATCAGATATTTTTTTGTTGAAAATATTATTTTATATTTTTTACTGCCTACCAAACCAATAATTACTGTTTTTGTAGGGTTCTGTTATTTTTATTTATAGTAAAACATTGTGGCTTGTTTTCAGATTCTGAAACAAGTGAAGGCAGCCTGTACTGGACACCTACGCCAGTAACATCGACTGTAAATGCCGGTTTCCTCTCGGGGGTACCTTATGTAAGGATTTTCAAAGAAACACAACTTACGAATGTCGTCGGACAACTGACTGATTGTGGCAGTTGTTTGCATATTTATTGAGTTCGAATTGAACACGTGTTAATGTACATCAAATATTCTTATCTCTAAACAGGATGCATGAGAGCATTAAGGAACCAAGAAAAAATAACCAAATTTTAATTACTACGGTTAAATCCCATTTGAAACATGATACGTGTCCGGTGATAAGCTTCAAAAGGGATTCGGCATCGTTAATTGCATGATAACAGTAAATATTCATTTCCTTAATTATTTTAATGATTATGTCCATCCGCCTGCTGTCCGGTACACCCCCAACGTGAAAAAGTATTTTTCACCAAATAGTTTCCTCGGACAGCAAGGTATCTTCTTAAGGTGTGAAGAACAATGGTTTTCACAGCAGGTGTGTTGGTATTTTCCAAGTGTAGATATTCGTTGAAGTTTCTGTCGTTGAGAGGTACTGCTATGTTGTCTTCAATTTCAATTAAAAATCCGTATCTTTTGACGGCATGAAGTGATCGTTAAAGTAATCAGCTTTCATATTTCAGCAGAATGAATGAACGAATCGCCTGTTAAGTAAAGGGCGGCCTTCGGTTATGTGACCCACATGTCAAGTGTTTACATGTGAGGTATTTGTTTATAATAAACAATTCTTTCGTTTGTAGTTCAAGTTCGTGAATCAGTGTTATTGTTATTACTGTCTCTCATGTGACTCTTTTTATTGGGTTTATCTGAACCTTATCTGGTTCCTTATTATTTATTCCAATCTTTATTTCAATTACGCTGCAATGGCGATTCTTTGTCCGGTATCTAAGAACCAAGTTGACTTTCTCCATTGTTTATATTGGAAGATTTCTTCAAAACTTTTTGTAGGCACAACTGCCGCGTGCGCAATCATGTTATTATTGTTTATTTTTTCATGGCTTGTGTCTTCGGGCGTCGTTATAGGCTTAACATAAACAGTTTGTTCACTTTTTTCTTGTGGAACAAAGGCATTTCCATTCTCTCGTTTGATTAATATTAGGTGTTGATACACTTCTTGTGCCACCGGTGTTCTGATTTCACGTACATTAATTTGCTGATAAATGTCACTCGGCAGATTCATAATTTTCACATTTTTCAAAGATTTCACAATTTTCACAGATTTCACTATTTTTACAAATCTTGAATCGTCTTCGTGAATGGTGTTTCCGGGGCTCCATACGCCTCCGGATGATAATGCGGCATCATTAATTTCGCTTTCCATCAGCGCCATATTATGTGCCTGGTTGTCGACCCCTTTCCTTGCGAGTCGTTTCTTTTCGCCAACATTACTTAGCGACAATGTTTCGTAATATTCTTCATTTTTATGAAGATGCTGCACAAAGGTTGTTTCCGGTATATCCTCAGGCTGTAGTGTGAGGGTGGACTTCCAGCCACCCTGACGAGTTGCACCGTGTGCATTTTCATTTTCTTCATTTTTATGAAGCTGCCGCTCAGGGGTTAACGGTAGCTGTGGCTTTTCTATCACAGCCGTGGAATCCTCTGACGGATCCTGAGGCGGGAACGGTGTCTCCAGTATATCCTCAGGCAGTAGTGTGAGGGTGGACTTCCAGCCACCCTGACGAGTTGCACCGTGTGCATTTTCATTTTCTTCATTTTTATGAAGCTGCCGCACAGGGGTTAACGGTAGCTGTGCCTTTTCTATCACAGCCGTGGAATCCTCTGGCGGATCCTGAAGTGAGAACGGTGTCTCCGGTTTATCCTCAGGCAGTAGTGTGAGGGTGGACTTCCAGCCACCCTGACGAGTTGCACCGTGTGCATTTTCATTTTCTTCATTTTTATGAAGCATCTGCTCAGAAGATGACGGTAACTGTGGAATGTCCATCACAGCCGTGGATCCATCGGGCGTAATCTGCTGAGGTGAGAACGAAGTCTGCCGTTTTTCCTCAGATGGTACTAAGTGGGGGAGCAACGGGACGCTACAAAGGTAAGCTGCCATTACTGCACCCATTTCCTGTGCAGCCTCGTCTTGTTGATTATGGAAGCGCCGTGTAGACTCTTCTTGTAGACGACGGAAGCGCCGTTTGCACTCTTCTTGCTCATCTTGATTAAGCCAAAAGCGCCGAGTAGATTCTTCTAGTAGGCAGTGGAAACGTCGTGCAGCCTCTTCTTGTCTACGATAGAATGACCTCTCTTGTCTCCGAAGCTCTGCCCCCAACGGTCTAGCGATTTCCTCTATAAATTGTGAGTTATCGCTGTTGTCATGTGACGTCACTAATCCTCCCCTGGATGTAGGTGCTTCGTCGCCTTTCCAGGAGCGCAGTGATGGTGTACACTCTTTTTCCCGGCTTTGTAAGTACCGAATCTCTTCCTGTTGACGTTGTAAGCGCCAATCTTCTTCTAATTGGCGTTGTAAGCGCCAATTCTCCTCCTGTAGTGCTCTTACTGTTTCCCAAGTAGAGCATGAGTTGCCGCTGTCTTCGGGTGCCGGCACTAATCCTCTCCTGGAAGCAGCAGGTGCTTCAGCGCCTTTCCAGGAGCGCAGTGACGGTGTCATGTTTCTTGATTTTCTGAGGAAAATCCGGCTCGAAGGACCATAAATGTACTGGACACCTACGCCAGTAACATCGACTGTAAATGCCGGTTTCCTCTCGGGGGTACCTTATGTAAGGATTTTCAAAGAAACACAACTTGCGAATGTCGTCGGACAACTGACTGATTGTGGCAGTTGTTTGCATATTTATTGAGTTCGAATTGAACACGTGTTAATGTACATCAAATATTCTTATCTCTAAACAGGATGCATGAGAGCATTAAGGAACCAAGAAAAAATAACCAAATTTTAATTACTACGGTTAAATCCCATTTGAAACATGATACGTGTCCGGTGATAAGCTTCAAAAGGGATTCGGCATCGTTAATTGCATGATAACAGTAAATATTCATTTCCTTAATTATTTTAATGATTATGTCCATCCGCCTGCTGTCCGGTACACAGCCCTTCAATCCACCAGCCCACCTAAATGTGTGCTACGTTATTACGTCTCGGCAATCGGAGAAGCGAGCCACAACCACAGCAGAGACGCGGCCAAGATGACCCAACAAATTCATCCTGACCTGATACAGGAGATCAACAGGCTTGTTGAAGCTGGAGTTTCCTCAGTACGAGATGTGTCTCTATTGTTGGAGCAATTTATTAAACATAAATTTCAGGATGGGGCAGAACCTGATCGGCTCAATTCAGGATTTATCTGTCATGTTTTTAAAGGGGTTTGTTCCCTCAATGTTTATATTTCCTTTGTGTGGTGTAATATATTATTTTCCATTAATAAAATAATATCAAATTTTATTTTATTTTTTATTGGTTTTCAAGCTACAATCCCGTTAAACTGCAATAAAGCAGTTTGTCAACAGGATGTTAATGATCAATTACCTACATACACACATACTATAACTATACAATTAACACACCTAAATTAATATAAACTATCTCTATTTAGTAACCATTGTTTCAGCATATATCTCAATCTGTTTGTAGAATCGCAATTTTTTATATTAATGGGTAACATGTTAAGCATTTTTGGCACGTTAAATTCTAGGGTTCGCCATCCGTATTTATTATTATATTTTGGAACAAGCATTCCTTCATTCTTTGTAAACCTTGTATTATATTCATGTTCCACTTTCTTTTTATAATCAGACTCAGATATATGTAGAATCAATATTTTGTACCATAATAAGGCCTGCACCGGTAATATTGTTAAATTCCGATACAACAATGATATGTTTCGTCTCTGTGAAAATATATGTTTTTGAGCTAATAACTTAACCATAGAATTTTGTACTGATTGCAGGTGGTTTAAATTAGTTTTACAAGAGTGACCCCAAGTAGTTAAACCATACCGTAAAGTTGATTCTGCGAGTGATAAGTAAATAATTTTTAAAATATTCACCGGAACGAAACATTTCAGTTTGTATATCCTACCCACTATCGCTCTCAGCCGCTTGCAAGTTTTGTTTATTTGTGTATCCCATTTGAAATGACAATCAACAGTCACCCCCAAATAAACGTATTCATTTACCAGTTCAATACATTCACACATACAGGGCTGTAAAATGTTTTGATGAATACATATAAAGTTATGTGAAATTATTTTAGGCATGATCTGAAATGAAGCATGTGGAGACCGTATGTGCATCAATTTAGTTTTCTTGGTATTAATGATTAGACCTGCGTCATGTGACCATTTTATCAGGGAAGTAAAGTCATGTTGCATATATTTAATCGCAATGGATAATTGTTCATCGGATATGACAAGAGCAGTGTCGTTAGCATATACAAAGTGTCTTACATATTTAAATATTTTTTTCATTATTGATACAAATATAATATAAAGGGTTGGACCCAAAATCGACCCCTGCGGGACTCCAGCATAGATTTTTTTCCTCCAGCTCATTTTTTCTAATATTTTTACACAGATATGTCTATTAAATAAATAATTTTTAAACAAATTAAGTAGGTTACCTCTAATTCCAATTGCTTCTAAGATTTTTAATAATTTCTATGGGTCAATTGTATCAAACGCTTTGGAGTTATCTATAAATAGTACTAAAACATGTCTTTTATGGTTTAATTCATTATTAATATAATTTGAAAAATCCTGTAATAAATTCTCTGTGCTTTTTTTCTTTTGAAAGCCATATTGTTTTTGGTCTATAATGCTAAATTTTTCTAAGTAAGTATATGAATCAATGAATTGCCCAACTTCCTTCATTGCTCACTTATCCTTGAACATACTATATGGCATCCAAATTTTCACATAGACTCCAAATAATGCTAGTTTTACTTTCCCATAAGTGTACTGTTTTGTAATGTAAAAAGATTAGATACCTAGAGTATATATAGGCCTAGTACGAATCTGTACAAAAGTTGAACATAGGGCCTACCACAAGTCTTTTATTGTCCAAAAGTTAATTATATTTGCAGGAATTAGAATGTGGTTGCCATACCAAACAGTCTTTATTAAGGCTTTGGAATCGACTTTATGATACATATTGGCCCTATAGTAATGTAATCTAACTAAATGAAATCAAGGTGCAAGAATAAGGAAGTTGAGTCCATTTTTTTAATTTTTTTTTATCAATGTTCGCATTCAAACTTAAATACTGGTATTTTTTTTTAAAGTTTGTTTTCATAATTAAATTAATTCTCAATGTTTAAATTTTATTAAGCCCGCCAAAACGAGCGGAATCCGAGCGGTAAGAGGCGGGGTGTGGGTGTGACGTCATTCGAACTGTGAAAACCACGTCGCTTAAGCATTTTGTATGGAAAATTTTTTAATTCTTCAACAAGGAATTCCAGTATTTTTTTACCAATGTTAACCGTCTATTAGAATTGATGTTATTAAAAAAAAATTGATTAAGATTTCATAGTTAAAATAATATTTTAAGTTAGAATATTTGCTTTTCCCGCCCGGTACGGTACTTGTACGGTATTGCCGTCGATATTTGTTGACGTGCCCCGCGCGAATTCGGGACCACCGCGCAGTAAAGTAAAGACCAAAAGTAAAATAACGGTATACAGCCCAGTTCACTGTGAGACTTTTCTGAGCGGCCGGCGGCCTGAAGTGTATCACATGTTATGTGACATGTATAATAATAAAAACTTCTAAGTTACGCAATAAACAACATATTAATATAAAGCACTATACGATGTATCTTTAGAAATCCATTTCATATAATAATAACAACAAATACGTACATATATTTGACAAACCCAAATAAAAGTTTGGCCTATACACCTCTCTAATCTAAACCGACCATCAATCATGTAATAGAAAGAGATGCACCATAGGTGATCCGTTGTACGTACAAGTCACGACACATGTGACGTCAGAATTCTTTCGACCAATCGTGGAGCGTATAAAGTCTATTGCTATTGAATGCTTTTTCAAGAACGTTTAACTACTTCTAAGAATAATAATATAGAAATATATTTATATATTTAGAATCGATATTTTTTGATCTACATGAAAAAAAAAATTTATAAGTCAAAATATTTTGCACTCAACTTCCTTATTGACTCGCGCCTACCAAAACACGATTCCGCAATCTACACAACTTCTTAGCTAAGCAGCAAACCTGAACTCGAATATTAAGGCGCAATTGCTCGCGCCTACCAAAACACGATTCCGCAATCTACACAACTTCTTAGCTAAGCAGCAAACCTGAACTCGAATATTAAGGCGCAATTATTGACCGGTCAGTGGTTGAGTGGGCATAGCGCTTGGGTCTCACCCGAGCGTCGCGTGTTCGATTCCTCGGCTGGCTAAGTCTTCCATCACAACACAAGCAACATTTTCGGCTTTCTGTGGTGGTAGTAGGAGATTTTCAAACATTGTTGGGTTATTCGTAACCCGGGATGTTTGTCTTTCTTTTAAAAAAAAATAAAAATTGACTCGCTCCTACCAAAACACGATTCCGCAATCTACACAACTTCTTAGCTAAGCAGCAAACCTGAACTCGAATATTTAGGCGCAATTATTGACCGGTCAGTGGTTGAGTGGGCATAGCGCTTGGGTCTCACCCGAGCGTCGCGTGTTCGATTCCTCGGCTGGCTAAGTCTTCCATCACAACACAAGCAACATTTTCGGCTTTCTGTGGTGGTAGTAGGAGATTTTCAAACATTGTTGGGTTATTCGTAACCCGGGATGTTTGTCTTTCTTTTTTAAAAAAAAATTGATTCGCGCCTACCAAAACACGATTCCGCAATCTACACAACTTCTTAGCTAAGCAGCAAACCTGAACTCGAATATTTAGGCGCAATTATTGACCGGTCAGTGGTTGAGTGGGCATAGCGCTTGGGTCTCACCCGAGCGTCGCGTGTTCGATTCCTCGGCTGGCTAAGTCTTCCATCACAACACAAGCAACATTTTCAGCTTTCTGTGGTGGTAGTAGGAGATTTTCAAACATTGTTGGGTTATTCGTAACCCGGAATGTTTGTCTTTCTTTTTAAAAAAAAAAATAAAAAAAAAATTGACTCGCGCCTACCAAAACACGATTCCGCAATCTACACAACTTCTTAGCTAAGCAGCAAACCTGAACTCGAATATTTAGGCGCAATTATTGACCGGTCAGTGGTTGAGTGGGCATGGCGCTTGGGTCTCACCCGAGCGTCGCGTGTTCGATTCCTCGGCTGGCTAAGTCTTCCATCACAACACAAGCAAAATTTTCGGCTTTCTGTGGTGGTAGTAGGAGATTTTCAAACATTGTTGGGTTATTCGTAACCCGGAATGTTTGTCTTTCTTTTTAAAAAAAAAATAATAAAAAAATTGACTCGCGCCTACCAAAACACGATTCCGCAATCTACACAACTTCTTAGCTAAGCAGCAAACCTGAACTCGAATATTAAGGCGCAATTATTGACCGGTCAGTGGTTGAGTGGGCATAGCGCTTGGGTCTCACCCGAGCGTCGCGTGTTCGATTCCTCGGCTGGGTAAGTCTTCCATCACAACACAAGCAAAATTTTCGGCTTTCTGTGGTGGTAGTAGGAGATTTTCAAACATTGTTGGGTTATTCGTAACCCGGAATGTTTGTCTTTCTTTCAAAAAAAAAAAAAAAAAAAAAAATTGACTCGCGCCTACCAAAACACGATTCCGCAATCTACACAACTTCTTAGCTAAGCAGCAAACCTGAACTAGAATATTTAGGCGCAATTATTGACCGGTCAGTGGTTGAGTGGGCATAGCGCTTGGGTCTCACCCGAGCGTCGCGTGTTCGATTCCTCGGCTGGCTAAGTCTTCCATCACAACACAAGCAACATTTTCGGCTTTCTGTGGTGGTAGTAGGAGATTTTCAAACATTGTTGGGTTATTCGTAACCCGGAATGTTTGTCTTTCTTTTCAAAAAAAAATTAAAAAATAAAAATTGACTCGCGCCTACCAAAACACGATTCCGCAATCTACACAACTTCTTAGCTAAGCAGCAAACCTGAACTCGAATATTTAGGCGCAATTATTGACCGGTCAGTGGTTGAGTGGGCATAGCGCTTGGGTCTCACCCGAGCGTCGCGTGTTCGATTCCTCGGCTGGCTAAGTCTTCCATCACAACACAAGCAACATTTTCGGCTTTCTGTGGTGGTAGTAGGAGATTTTCAAACATTGTTGGGTTATTCGTAACCCGGAATGTTTGTCTTTCTTTTTAAAAAAAAAATTGATTCGCGCCTACCAAAACACGATTCCGCAATCTACACAACTTCTTAGCTAAGCAGCAAACCTGAACTCGAATATTTAGGCGCAATTATTGACCGGTCAGTGGTTGAGTGGGCATAGCGCTTGGGTCTCACCCGAGCGTCGCGTGTTCGATTCCTCGGCTGGCTAAGTCTTCCATCACAACACAAGCAACATTTTCAGCTTTCTGTGGTGGTAGTAGGAGATTTTCAAACATTGTTGGGTTATTCGTAACCCGGAATGTTTGTCTTTCTTTTTAAAAAAAAAAATAAATAAAAAATTGACTCGCGCCTACCAAAACACGATTCCGCAATCTACACAACTTCTTAGCTAAGCAGCAAACCTGAACTCGAATATTTAGGCGCAATTATTGACCGGTCAGTGGTTGAGTGGGCATGGCGCTTGGGTCTCACCCGAGCGTCGCGTGTTCGATTCCTCGGCTGGCTAAGTCTTCCATCACAACACAAGCAAAATTTTCGGCTTTCTGTGGTGGTAGTAGGAGATTTTCAAACATTGTTGGGTTATTCGTAACCCGGAATGTTTGTCTTTCTTTTTAAAAAAAAAATAATAAAAAATTGACTCGCGCCTACCAAAACACGATTCCGCAATCTACACAACTTCTTAGCTAAGCAGCAAACCTGAACTCGAATATTTAGGCGCAATTATTGACCGGTCAGTGGTTGAGTGGGCATAGCGCTTGGGTCTCACCCGAGCGTCGCGTGTTCGATTCCTCGGCTGGCTAAGTCTTCCATCACAACACAAGCAACATTTTCGGCTTTCTGTGGTGGTAGTAGGAGATTTTCAAACATTGTTGGGTTATTCGTAACCCGGGAATGTTTGTCTTTCTTAAAAAAAAAAAAAAAATTGACTCGCGCCTACCAAAACACGATTCCGCAATCTACACAACTTCTTAGCTAAGCAGCAAACCTGAACTCGAATATTTAGGCGCAATTATTGACCGGTCAGTGGTTGAGTGGGCATAGCGCTTGGGTCTCACCCGAGCGTCGCGTGTTCGATTCCTCGGCTGGCTAAGTCTTCCATCACAACACAAGCAAAATTTTCGGCTTTCTGTGGTGGTAGTAGGAGATTTTCAAACATTGTTGGGTTATTCGTAACCCGGAATGTTTGTCTTTCTTTTTAGAAAAAAAAAAAAAATTGACTCCCGCCTACCAAAACACGATTCCGCAATCTACACAACTTCTTAGCTAAGCAGCAAACCTGAACTCGAATATTAAGGCGCAATTGCTCGCGCCTACCAAAACACGATTCCGCAATCTACACAACTTCTTAGCTAAGCAGCAAACCAGAACTTTGAAGGTACACCCACCCTGTCCCACCCCGGTATAGGTGACTTATGTTCACCCCTTCGGAGCTCTCGCATGAATCTAATTTTTTTAAATAAAAGGCTCTACAATTAGCAAACCAGAACTCGAATATTAAGGCGCAATAAGGAAGTTGAGTCCAGTTTGTTTTCATAATTAAATTAAATCTCAAAGTTTAAATTTTATTAAGCCCGCCAAAACGAGCGGAATCCGAGCTGTCAGTGGCGGGGTGTGGGTGTGACGTCATTCGAACTGTGATAACCACGTCGCTTAAGCATTTTGTATGGAAAAATTTTTAATTCTTCAACAAGGAATTCCAGTATCTTGTTTACCAATGTTAACCGTCTATTAGAATTGATGTTATTAAAAAAAAATTGATTAAGATTTCATAGTTAAAATAATATTTTAAGTTAGTATATTTGCTTTTCCCGCCCGGTACGGTACTTGTACGGTATTGCCGTCGCTCTTTGTTGACGTGCCCTGCGCGAATTCGGGACCACCGCGCAGAAAAGTAAAGACCAAAAGTAAAATAACGATATACAGCCCAGTTCACTGTGAGACTTTTCTGGGCGGCCGGCGGCCTGAAGTTTATCACATGTTATGTGACATGTATAATAATAAAACCTTCTAAGTTATGCAATAAACAACATATTATTATAAAGCACTATACGAATATGTATCTTTAGAAATCCATTTCATATAATAATAACAACAAATACGTACATATATTTGACAAACCCAAATAAACGTTAGGCCTATACACCTCTCTAATCTAAACCGACCATCAATCATGTAATAGAAAGAGATGCACCATAGGTGATCCGTTGTACGTACAAGTCACGACACATGTGACGTCAGAATTCTTTCGACCAATCGTGGAGCGTATAAAGTCTATTGCTATTGAATGCTTTTTCAAGAACGTTTAACTACTTCTAAGAATAATAATATAGAAATATATTTATATATTTAGAATCGATATTTTTTGATCTACATGAAAAAAAAAATTTATAAGTCAAAATATTTTGCACTCAACTTCCTTATTGACTCGCGCCTACCAAAACACGATTCCGCAATCTACACAACTTCTTAGCTAAGCAGCAAACCTGAACTCGAATATTAAGGCGCAATTGCTCGCGCCTACCAAAACACGATTCCGCAATCTACACAACTTCTTAGCTAAGCAGCAAACCTGAACTCGAATATTAAGGCGCAATTATTGACCGGTCAGTGGTTGAGTGGGCATAGCGCTTGGGTCTCACCCGAGCGTCGCGTGTTCGATTCCTCGGCTGGCTAAGTCTTCCATCACAACACAAGCAACATTTTCGGCTTTCTGTGGTGGTAGTAGGAGATTTTCAAACATTGTTGGGTTATTCGTAACCCGGGATGTTTGTCTTTCTTTTAAAAAAAAATAAAAATTGACTCGCTCCTACCAAAACACGATTCCGCAATCTACACAACTTCTTAGCTAAGCAGCAAACCTGAACTCGAATATTTAGGCGCAATTATTGACCGGTCAGTGGTTGAGTGGGCATAGCGCTTGGGTCTCACCCGAGCGTCGCGTGTTCGATTCCTCGGCTGGGTAAGTCTTCCATCACAACACAAGCAAAATTTTCGGCTTTCTGTGGTGGTAGTAGGAGATTTTCAAACATTGTTGGGTTATTCGTAACCCGGAATGTTTGTCTTTCTTTCAAAAAAAAAAAAAAAAAAAAAAATTGACTCGCGCCTACCAAAACACGATTCCGCAATCTACACAACTTCTTAGCTAAGCAGCAAACCTGAACTAGAATATTTAGGCGCAATTATTGACCGGTCAGTGGTTGAGTGGGCATAGCGCTTGGGTCTCACCCGAGCGTCGCGTGTTCGATTCCTCGGCTGGGTAAGTCTTCCATCACAACACAAGCAAAATTTTCGGCTTTCTGTGGTGGTAGTAGGAGATTTTCAAACATTGTTGGGTTATTCGTAACCCGGAATGTTTGTCTTTCTTTCAAAAAAAAAAAAAAAAAAAAAAATTGACTCGCGCCTACCAAAACACGATTCCGCAATCTACACAACTTCTTAGCTAAGCAGCAAACCTGAACTAGAATATTTAGGCGCAATTATTGACCGGTCAGTGGTTGAGTGGGCATAGCGCTTGGGTCTCACCCGAGCGTCGCGTGTTCGATTCCTCGGCTGGCTAAGTCTTCCATCACAACACAAGCAACATTTTCGGCTTTCTGTGGTGGTAGTAGGAGATTTTCAAACATTGTTGGGTTATTCGTAACCCGGAATGTTTGTCTTTCTTTTCAAAAAAAAATTAAAAAATAAAAATTGACTCGCGCCTACCAAAACACGATTCCGCAATCTACACAACTTCTTAGCTAAGCAGCAAACCTGAACTCGAATATTTAGGCGCAATTATTGACCGGTCAGTGGTTGAGTGGGCATAGCGCTTGGGTCTCACCCGAGCGTCGCGTGTTCGATTCCTCGGCTGGCTAAGTCTTCCATCACAACACAAGCAACATTTTCGGCTTTCTGTGGTGGTAGTAGGAGATTTTCAAACATTGTTGGGTTATTCGTAACCCGGAATGTTTGTCTTTCTTTTTAAAAAAAAAATTGATTCGCGCCTACCAAAACACGATTCCGCAATCTACACAACTTCTTAGCTAAGCAGCAAACCTGAACTCGAATATTTAGGCGCAATTATTGACCGGTCAGTGGTTGAGTGGGCATAGCGCTTGGGTCTCACCCGAGCGTCGCGTGTTCGATTCCTCGGCTGGCTAAGTCTTCCATCACAACACAAGCAACATTTTCAGCTTTCTGTGGTGGTAGTAGGAGATTTTCAAACATTGTTGGGTTATTCGTAACCCGGAATGTTTGTCTTTCTTTTTAAAAAAAAAAATAAATAAAAAATTGACTCGCGCCTACCAAAACACGATTCCGCAATCTACACAACTTCTTAGCTAAGCAGCAAACCTGAACTCGAATATTTAGGCGCAATTATTGACCGGTCAGTGGTTGAGTGGGCATGGCGCTTGGGTCTCACCCGAGCGTCGCGTGTTCGATTCCTCGGCTGGCTAAGTCTTCCATCACAACACAAGCAAAATTTTCGGCTTTCTGTGGTGGTAGTAGGAGATTTTCAAACATTGTTGGGTTATTCGTAACCCGGAATGTTTGTCTTTCTTTTTAAAAAAAAAATAATAAAAAATTGACTCGCGCCTACCAAAACACGATTCCGCAATCTACACAACTTCTTAGCTAAGCAGCAAACCTGAACTCGAATATTTAGGCGCAATTATTGACCGGTCAGTGGTTGAGTGGGCATAGCGCTTGGGTCTCACCCGAGCGTCGCGTGTTCGATTCCTCGGCTGGCTAAGTCTTCCATCACAACACAAGCAACATTTTCGGCTTTCTGTGGTGGTAGTAGGAGATTTTCAAACATTGTTGGGTTATTCGTAACCCGGGAATGTTTGTCTTTCTTAAAAAAAAAAAAAAAATTGACTCGCGCCTACCAAAACACGATTCCGCAATCTACACAACTTCTTAGCTAAGCAGCAAACCTGAACTCGAATATTTAGGCGCAATTATTGACCGGTCAGTGGTTGAGTGGGCATAGCGCTTGGGTCTCACCCGAGCGTCGCGTGTTCGATTCCTCGGCTGGCTAAGTCTTCCATCACAACACAAGCAAAATTTTCGGCTTTCTGTGGTGGTAGTAGGAGATTTTCAAACATTGTTGGGTTATTCGTAACCCGGAATGTTTGTCTTTCTTTTTAGAAAAAAAAAAAAAATTGACTCCCGCCTACCAAAACACGATTCCGCAATCTACACAACTTCTTAGCTAAGCAGCAAACCTGAACTCGAATATTAAGGCGCAATTGCTCGCGCCTACCAAAACACGATTCCGCAATCTACACAACTTCTTAGCTAAGCAGCAAACCAGAACTTTGAAGGTACACCCACCCTGTCCCACCCCGGTATAGGTGACTTATGTTCACCCCTTCGGAGCTCTCGCATGAATCTAATTTTTTTAAATAAAAGGCTCTACAATTAGCAAACCAGAACTCGAATATTAAGGCGCAATAAGGAAGTTGAGTCCAGTTTGTTTTCATAATTAAATTAAATCTCAAAGTTTAAATTTTATTAAGCCCGCCAAAACGAGCGGAATCCGAGCTGTCAGTGGCGGGGTGTGGGTGTGACGTCATTCGAACTGTGATAACCACGTCGCTTAAGCATTTTGTATGGAAAAATTTTTAATTCTTCAACAAGGAATTCCAGTATCTTGTTTACCAATGTTAACCGTCTATTAGAATTGATGTTATTAAAAAAAAATTGATTAAGATTTCATAGTTAAAATAATATTTTAAGTTAGTATATTTGCTTTTCCCGCCCGGTACGGTACTTGTACGGTATTGCCGTCGCTCTTTGTTGACGTGCCCTGCGCGAATTCGGGACCACCGCGCAGAAAAGTAAAGACCAAAAGTAAAATAACGATATACAGCCCAGTTCACTGTGAGACTTTTCTGGGCGGCCGGCGGCCTGAAGTTTATCACATGTTATGTGACATGTATAATAATAAAACCTTCTAAGTTATGCAATAAACAACATATTATTATAAAGCACTATACGAATATGTATCTTTAGAAATCCATTTCATATAATAATAACAACAAATACGTACATATATTTGACAAACCCAAATAAACGTTAGGCCTATACACCTCTCTAATCTAAACCGACCATCAATCATGTAATAGAAAGAGATGCACCATAGGTGATCCGTTGTACGTACAAGTCACGACACATGTGACGTCAGAATTCTTTCGACCAATCGTGGAGCGTATACAGTCTATTGCTATTGAATGCTTTTTCAAGAACGTTTAACTAATTCTAAGAATAATAATATAGAAATATATTTATATATTTAGTATCGATATTTTTTGATCTACATGAACATATTTTTTATAAGTCAAAATATTTTTCACTCAACTTCCTTATTGTATTAAACTAAAGATGAAAATTACTTATCGGCTGCTCGGCAATATTCGGAAATGCTCGGCCGTGACGTCACAAAAAGAATCTGAGCGGAGAACCATTTTCAAATAAAGCGCCGAAACACTTCACTTCGGGTATGCTCGGATATGTTGGCCACGCCCCCTGTCGACTAGTCGCTGTGCATATAGCGACTCCCATTGAATTCATTGGTTTATTTATGAATTCATTCATCTATGGTCAAGATTGACAACAACGCCAAGTTATGTCACATGTCACTTTCACACTTAATTTTTTGATTTTTTGTTGTGGGTTGTGATGCTGTGATCCGTATTAGTGATTTTTCAGTAAAAAATCAAGATGTGGTCGTTGAATGCATTTATGAGACACGTCTACAAAGCGCGGGTATTCTTTTTTAGAGCGCACAGTTTCGTAAAATCCTCAAATATTCGTTACAAACCTTTCATAAAATACAGCGACTATTTCCACCAATTTCGTCACCATCGAGCATCTTACTTGGGACATTCTTTTTATCCCTTATCATACGCCTGTGGTATTGGAATGCTTTACGTTGGTGCTCCGACATCAGATCATGGTAAATATAAACTCATCCACTTATCGGCTTATATTTTTAATTTATTGGTTTTATATTCTGTTACTGAAAAAAAGTAAAATATTTCGCTTTTTTTCTTTTAAAATATATAATTTTGAATAAAATCCGGTAATTATTCGGGATCGCTGGCCACGCTTAATACGATTTAAAAAAAAAAGTCCTCTGAAATAAACGATCTAGGTATAGTAGGTGAAATGATGAATTTTATGAAAATGTAAAGTAGATATAATTCCTCGATATGGTCACCACACATAAATATGGTAATTTTTGGATAGGGCCTGACACGCTTATTACGAATATTTTTTAGAAAAAAACTTTATATTCGCCTTAATTACTATAAAAGAAAACTTTTTGCATTTCGGGCGGCGGAAAATTATGAATTTAAATTTTCAATTGCGTTAACCAAAATTTACTTCGCGAATCGATGCAGCGGCAATCAGCTGCCATTAGGTACGTCACTGTTATGTTGGTATCCCTGATACATTGCGTAGATACGACTATGGCTAACTTCGTGGAAGACAAATGGATTTGTATCACAAACCATGTTACACAAACCTAGCGTAGCCGGTAAACTAGTTGAAAACTGGGATGTTTGTCTTGCCTTGACGCGAGCAGGCGTTATTAAGGGGCACTTTCCTTTGTATCACAAACCATGTTACACAAACCTAGGTATCCCACGAAGATAGCAACGGTCGTATTTAGCTCTTGTTAATGCATCAGTGATACCAACATAACAGTGCGTTCCTAATGTCGCCACATCGATTCGCGGAGTGAATTTTGGTTTTACGCAATTGAAAATCAAAATGCATAATTTTCCGCCGCCCGAAATGCAAAAAGTTTTCTTTTATTGTAATTAAGGCGAATATAAAGTTTTTTTCTAAAAATTATTCGTAATAAGCGTGTCAGGCCCTATCCAAAATTTACCATAAATATTAACTTAGTATCATAAATATTAATTTTCAAATATAGTTGTTGAACACATACTACAAACATATTTTTTATTATTAATTATTAATTAATTATTAATAATATTTGGTAGTAGATAGATTATTATACATATCTCAATATAAAAGTTATTAATCTTGTCGAATTCCGCTGCACGCTTAATACGCAAAATAAACAGCACTTGGTTTCATCACTTTATTTCAATTACTACAAGAAATAACTATTTATGTGGTGGGAGATGGTAAAAGATCCATTAAAAGTTCCATTTTTTTTCAATGAAGTTAATTTTGAAGGTTAGAAAATACGCACAAATTATTAAAATAACCCAAACTATACTCTAAAAACCTATTTCGTGCATGTATACTTAAACCCCCGACTTAAATTGTTGTCTCCATATGATATTTAAGTTGAATTAAGTGTTGTTTTTTAAAGAGATTTTGCATGCAGCAGAATTCGACAAGTTTACCTGAAAGTTTATGAGAAAATGCTTAAAGAGATATTCCTTACAGAGAAAGAATTATTCAAGGCTGCTCAGTATGGGAATGTTGCGGATATAATGAGGTATATTTTCTTCTTTATTATTTTATATTATTAATCTGTTTACCTTACTGTAACTACTAGTTATTTCCATAAGTTTTAAACTTTCAAAGCCTTTCAACTCTAATAAAGATTATTATAAATTGTGTCAAAAATACATGATAATGAGGAATACACGTCATGACCAAGTGAATCAGATACTTGAGACAGGTCATGTCAAGAGTCAGGTTAACAAAGGAGTATTTATTGAATTTGGGAAATATTTACCATTCCCCCACACTCTTAGGACGGGTTGTTTCGGAGTATTTGAACAATTCATCAACTTTCAACGTTCATTTTCAAGTTCTGTGAAAGATTTTTTCAAGTTCTGTTTTTATTTCAGTTTTGTCAAGCAACTAGCCTATAATGATATAATAACAGAACTTGAGTTGGACTTTCACAGATCCCAGAAATGAACGTAGAAATTTGATGAATTGTTCAAATACTCCGAAACAACCCGTCCTTAATATGCTTAACTACAGAAAACATTACATAGTTTCAATCATTGATGAATTATATTTAGATGAGACATGAAGTAAAAAAATTGGTTCTGCTTTTTAACCCCGAAATCTCTCGAGGCTCCACCTAATCCGGTCTACGCGCACCGCTTATCGCTTTCTAATAGTGAAACGAATTTTAACGAGATGTTAGTACGCAGTGGCGCCTCCAATTGTGGCTTTTTATAGTTTCAATTTAATTACTGTAAGAAAACTTTGAAATTACCAGAAATGAGCTCAAAATGCAAATGATATTACCGGCCCATTGTTTATTCACATAGGGCCGTTGAACCCCTCGGTTTCGAAACTGAGAAAATGTTAGCTTACACATGTCGACGGCAATAGTGTAGTTTTGCTGCTCCTCCTCGAGTTTAGTTAAATGGAGGTTAAAAACTGTGATTCACATAATGCATAATAATAACAATAATGCACTTAAATTGCAATTTCTTTCCAATTTATACAAATAATCATACGTCTGATTCGCGGCCATCTTGATTATACTTAAAACTATTACCTATCAATTTGAAATTTGAAGTTTGGGACTGCCAAATACAATGAAATTGAAACAAATGGCTCAAAACTATTAGTAACTATGGATTGTTTGCTATTTGAATACATTATTTTATATTTCCAGTAATTTATATATTTTTTTCCTATTAAGTTGAAACACACTACAATTTTTAGTATTTATGCATATTAATAAGATTGTGGTAGAATAGTAATTATTTACCTTAAATTGAAAAAAAACAAATTCCTTGTGAAGTCAGAGTTGTGTGGCGGTATATCCTCTCTGCTTCCACTCTTGAGAAAAGACATGATGGTTAGTCAATTGGTAAGTTATGTTAGCCGCAGAAGTGGCATTTGAGATGGTACTACACAGAGGACAATCTAATAAGTACGTATTTTAAAAGAGTAATATGTTTAGGTTATGCAATAAGGGTCCGGAAAAGGTGAATCCAAATGTGCGGCACACCTTCGGGTGGACCCCTATCATGGTGGCCGCAGCTAACGGGCAGGCCGAGGCTGTGGAGGCTTTGATCAACTGTGGGGCAGATATGGACCTTCAGGACTTGTACCACAACCCCCAGAAGACGGCCAAGAAACTCAAGATGCACAGCCTCGATGGTAAGTTCTCACTTTGTTTTCTTCTAGTTAGTAATATTGATGCATTCGATTTTCAACATTCAGTACTAGGGTACACTACATACATATTGTACCACTACAACTTATGTTACAATTCAAGGTATTGGAGATATTATCCTAACCTACACCAATCTAATCTAATCTATCGATGCTTTGGCTATGTTTAGTGACTAGATTTGATTAGTCCCTCTCCACTCCCTTCAACTTTACAACATTCCTAATTTGGGGATGTCATAGTCCCACTGGATCCAGGTAGTTGGGAATCTTGTGCAGTATTAATATTTAAAAAAAATTTCCCTGGCTTTTTCTAACCTAAAGGATAAAAATAAACGCATCAATATAATTAGCACATATTCAAAATGTGTCATTATTACATATTTTATTTTCTGTTTATGCGTCGCCACACTATTCATTTTCATTGTTATAGTCAGTTCGCTAAATATCCTTTATTATTGTATAAAACCATATATTCTTGTAATAATGTATGTTTATAAAAATATATTGTCGTTGATAGAAGTACATTGGCCCAAGAAAAAAATCACAGATTTTAGGAACATTTTATAAAATATATTATGGATTTTTTGAATCAGTGAAATGAACAGATTTAATATAATTATATTAATTCCTATTTACTAAGAAGGTATGTAAACAATATTATTTATTCAATTTTATTAGAATATCTTTTGAATATTATAGAACTATGTAATTATTTCAAAAAGATAGCAGCCAAAAATATGGGAAAAATTAGTTGAAGATAATATTGTTAATTCTGAATTTGAAATTAACAAAAATGGCGTAAAATAATAAGTTCCCAATGGCCGAGTTTTTTGAGGTGTTTTTCGGTAAGAAAGAGGTTCTGGGTTCGATTGCTATTACCTTTTTATATTTCTGTGACTTGTTCTGTTTCGTGTTTCATTTAGATTTATCTTCTTTAATTAAAATTATTTAGTTAAAACTTATTTATGTTAATTTGTATTATTTTTTTAATTTTGCTGTCTCATTATTATATTTATTTGATCAAATACATTATGTTTTTAAATTATCTCCTAAATAGCTTTCAACTTAACATCATAACCCTAGAACACCTGTGTTTCATTTAATATGCGTGTGATATTTATGTATTATTTGTGTATGTATTAATAATAATTATGAATAAAAATATTATGTTTGTAGTATGTGTTCAACAACTATTTTTGAAAATTAATATTTATGATACTAAGTTAATATTTATGTGTGGTGACCATATCGAGGAATTATATCTACTTTACATTTTCATAAAATTCATCATTTCACCTACTATACCTAGATCGTTTATTTCAGAGGACGAATTGAAAATTATAATTAAAAGTAAGTACTGAAATATCACACGGAATTGTCAGTGAAAAGGCAGCAAACACTACAAGTGATCAATACCAATTATGCCTACTGAACTACAATGATTACTCAAATAAATTCATAACCCACATTTATTATGAATTAAAACTTTAAAAAGTATGATGCTAGCGAGGTATTTCAAAATACGCCCCTGGGATTTGGGCTTTAGTGGAACATTTTTCTAATTATTTACAAAACATAATTATGCACGATATTTTATTACGATACAGTTATTGTTTATATGTAACACAAATACAACTGCCAGAGATAATCTTTTTATTGATAGTAATAATGATAATAATTTTTATAGAGTAATATGTAATAAGTAATTTGGTGGTGGAAGAATATTATTTATTAAAAGAACTACTAACACTAATTTATTGTCTTGTTTGTTGTCTGTGTCGTCATTCAGTGTGTTTCCTAGAGTTTCTTGAAATCCCTTATTCAAAATTACCAGATATGTATCTGTTAAATGTCTTCAAATATAAACATTTTAAATTTGGAATTTTGTAGTGAAATTTTTTGTTTTGGAAACTCAATGAAAATTGGATGACACCACTGCTCACTGCTTATGTTATGGCAACCATTTTCGGATTGTATATATTATTGAAGGAGCAAACCTAACTTAATCTATCGGAATACACTTTGTGTTCTTCAGGGAGTTTTAGTAAAAATGTCAATAATTAAAAATGAATTCTCTGTTTGAAAAAGGTGCATGCTGACATATAGAAAAATACGGTTTGTAGGGTTGGTCTTGACGGTAAACGGAATTCATTATTTTAACAAACTCGTTGTGTAACAACTAATTAACAATACTTGTATATATTACCAGATAAATTATGGAACTGGGAGTTCAGAATGTAACTTCTCATTATAATAAAAATCTCATTAAAAGCCCAATAGGGCGTCAATAAATAAATAATAATATTAAATTGTTCAATTTGGACTGGCTATGAGTGCATACTTGTAAAGCGCCTACACACCTATATACAGATAATTAATTATTTTTTTAAATGATAAACTAATGTTTGTTTGTTAAGACAAGGTTTTTATGCATAGCACAAAGGATAATAAATTATTATAAGCAATAATTAGTCACCTGTAATATCAATACAAATTGAAAATATCTCCCGAGTAAAAATAAATGCCGCCGACGGGAATTGAACCCGCGCCTTCTTGTCCGGTCAGATGCTCTGAACCCGACGCCATCTAGTGGTAAATTTAGCACTAACAAAGCCTTTCCTACAAAAATAAAAAGTTCGTTGTTAACAGGTGAAAAAAATATAATAAGTAGTAATTGTTGTTTGAAGTACTAGTACATATTGAATTATTTGGCGGGTTGGAAATAAGCCGACATGGCTCAGTGGTTCAGAGAGTCTGACCGGACATCAGAAGGCACGGGTTCAATTCCCGTCTGTGGCATTTATTTTTACTCAGGAGATATTTTCAATTTGTATTGATATTACAGGCGACTTATTATTGCTAATAATAATTTAGATAATTCATTCACGTTTAAACAACTTTACCAATACTCGGCCGATGTTCCATCAATTTTCTGGCATTATAATATTTTTTAATATATCATTATTTAATATTTGGTGCATGTAAATTCAATATGTGAACATTTGACCAGTGCTAGTGACCCGAGAGGATGAATTTAGCGAGTCTTTGAACGGGCGCGCCAACTATTCGGGGTTTACAGCGCTGCACTACTGCGCCCTGTCCGACTCAGAGGCGGTTGTCCGGCTGCTGATGGCCAAGGAGGCCAACCCCATGCTGAGGGACAATGCGGGCCGTAGGGCCCTGGACTATGCCAGGGAGGGCAGCACTATTCATTCTCTGCTCACCAAGTATACCGCTAAGGTAATTTCTCCATTTATTCTTTGCACACCAAGTATACTGCTAAGGTAATTACTACATTCATTCATTGCACACTAAGTATTCCGCTAAGGTAATTACACCATTCATTCTTTGCAAATTTGTTCTTTGCACGCCAAGTATATCGCTAAGGTAATTATTACTCCATTCATTCTGTGCACATCAAATTACAGCTAAGGTAATTAATCCATTCATTCTTTGCACACCAAGTAATCTGCTAAGGTCTTCTTACATTAATGAAAATACATAAAAATGAGTACTGTTACATGCTAATTTGATACCATTCATTATTATATTTATCAATGTTTGGTATACATATTTTAGATGGAAGTAGTGCTCAAAGAAAGACAAGCTGAAGAAAGACGTCGTTTTCCTTTAGAGCAACGGCTCAAGCAATTTATTGTTGGACAACAAGGTGCAATAAACACAGTTTCTGCTTGTAAGTTACCCCATTTCAATTCTGTATTACTTTTAATGTTTCAAGTTGATAAAGTTACCCGTGATACACAACAGGAATCTTTTAGTATAAATGTCTGATTTATTTATTTCTGACATACCATTTTTTGTATCATAAATGTATCTCCTGTGTTATATAATTTTGTTTCCACAGCCATCCGAAGAAAAGAGAATGGTTGGGCTGATGACGAACATCCGTTGGTCTTTTTATTCCTGGGCAGTTCCGGTATTGGAAAAACAGAACTGGCAAAACGACTGGCCAATTACATTCACAAAGATAACCCAGAAGGGTTTATAAGACTGGACATGTCAGAGTATCAGGATAAGCATGAGGTATGTGCTCATTATTAATTTTGTCGGCATTAAATAAATGTCGGTCCTACCTGATCGGCATATGGCGAGGTTAGTAGAGTTGTCTACTCTAGTTCCTGGGTAGGAATGTTCAATTCTCAGTCAAACTAAACATTTTATTTTTCTTTTTTTTAAGTTTTAAAATAGATATATTATAGTAAAAAAACTAAATTTTTTTACGGGTCAGTTTTTTATTGTACTATGTTATAAATTGGTATATATCCATAGAAATTTGAATTTATTTTGTGTTCAGATATCTGATTAGATGCATGATTCGTCCACTAACATTTTTGTTTGAAAAATTTTACATTATATTTTCCGGGTAGTGAGATTTCAGTACAATAAATGTAAAAAAATGTTGATCCTTACCATCAAATAAGTGCTTTAGCCACCCACCACTGTTCCCTTCTGAAAACGTTATTACTCTACTTTTTTATTTATGTATTGTCAATGTTGATACCTGTGCTCTTTTTATTTTTATTTGCAATTTTTGTATATTTTTACTATTATTATTTATTTTTATTTATTTTTTGTATTTCTTTGGCATTCACTATGTAACAATTTCAATACCAAAGAATCAAACTAAATAAAACCCCATATTTCTGCACTTAAAAATTTAGTTTTAAAATAGCTAGTTAATGACACGAACGTGTCGAAACCGGTCGCTAATTAATAAGTAACAAATGTACATTGTGAATAATAAAACTCATTAAAAAACAAAAAATATTATTATTTATTTTATATTTCTCCGTTTTTTTTGAAGTGAAACTTCTTTAGGCGCGTAATGAATTTTCGGGGACGGAGTAAAACCGAGTCAGGATCGACACGAAAATGCGGGTACCCCCACCACCGCTCACCGTTCACTGTCCCTCTCTCACCATATGCGCTTGTTGAGGTGGGGGAGCCGCTCACGAACGTTCTATCCCGACACGGGACAACAATCGATGCAGTTTTTGCACGATTCATTAAGGATTTAAGTGCTCATGTATATATCTCGCACTTTAGTTACCATAACCCAATTATCACGACATTAGGAAATGATATTCATGAAATTGACAATGAAAATGGCACATGATTGGTAAATTGTCATTGTAATTTCTTTGTAATTTTTAATTGTAATATTGTTATTTATGTAATATTGTATACTTGTGAATAAATTGAAAATTTTTGGAACTATACATTAATCGAACGTCATTCATCTATAAGAAAATATTAGAAAAAGCAAATCCATGCTTCGTCGTTGAATTATTTAACCTCTAATTTTCAAACTAACCTAAGAGAGAAAATAGAGATGATGAAATGAAAATAGAGAGAGAGGAATACTAGAAGTTTCACTTCTGTCTTGCGTAGGCTTGACACACCCACTTTTTCTTTGGTAGAGGTTCTAATAAAATTTTGATCTAAATTCTACTTACAAAATATATACATTTATGTACAGGGTGTATCGGCAAGTACCCGACAAACCTTAACCACCTATTCCTTGGCACATTTGGATTCAAAAATGTTATAGGCACTTTGCTGTCCGGTAACATTTTTTTTCCATTAAAAACAAAAATAAATAAAAAATCCACACTCCGTCACTGTCATTTGCATTGTTTCTCGTGTTCAACAGCTGTTATTAGCAAGTGTGTCAAAAAGTGTCCTCGCTCTTTCGTACACACTAAATAATAATAGTTAAAAATGAGACGAATGGTGCCGTGCCATTTTGTTTACATGAGCTTTGCTCTTAAAAAAGGTTGTAAAACGTTATATAAAAAAATTCTAAATTCTTCATATTTTTAAGATTGATAAATAAAATAATTCAATTTTATGTAGCAAACTTGTAATATGAATGTATTTATTCATTGTTGTTTCAGGTGGCTAAGTTAATTGGAGCCCCTCCCGGCTATATTGGTCACGATGATGGAGGTCAGCTGACATACCATCTTGCCAAGCAAAAAGATGCTGTGGTGTTGTTTGATGAAGTGGACAAGGCACATCCCGATGTCCTGACAGCCTTACTACAACTGTTTGATGAAGTATGTCATATCTGCATATATCTGACATATATTGGTATAATATTACAATGGATAAACTATACATCTAGTACTTGTTTTACTACTTGGCCCCTTCTCTGATTTGTACTTGTCTACTGTTATGTACTGACAAAAAATAATGATAAAAACTATAGCATTTGAGGACTTCTGTTAAAAAAAACACATTTTTAACTACATAATTAAAGTGTGTGTCAATATGTATTGTGTGAACATTTTCAGGGTAGACTGACTGACGGTAAAGGGGCAACAATAGAATGCAAAGACGCAATCTTTGTAATGACAAGCAATTTAGCAAGTGAAGAGATTGCCAAACACGGAATGGAGTTGAGAAGAGAAGCCGAAATAGAACTTAAAAAGAAACTCCAGGGCAAACTTGCATCTGGTAAGTGTCGAACCATTTAATCAACAATATACCCCATTAGTGACGTCCTATTAATAAAATGGTGAAATCTAGTTTGTGTGAACAAACTCGGTCTTAACATAGTTGTTGTAGGAGAGACGAACCAGGAAGAGAATGAGGAAATAGCCGTCTCCAGGCACTTCAAGGACAACATTATCCGTCCCATCTTGAAGGCGCACTTTGGCAGGGATGAGTTCCTCGGACGCATCAACGAAATAGTCTATTTTTTACCTTTTTCGAGGCAAGAACTGTTAACTCTTGTGACAATGGAACTAAATCTTTGGGCAAAGAAGGTAACTACCACAAAATAAATTATTACATAATGTAATGTAATTTTTTTCTATTGGCTGTCAGCGAAAATATCCTTTGTAAATTTGTACGCCATTTTATGTTAAGTTGAAGCCTACCATTTTAAAACACAGTTACGCCTTCTTATTCTGGCACGAACCTAAAAACAGTGTAACTATATAAAGTGAAATGTACTTTTTTTTTATTTGTTTCAGTTTATTTACAGAGTGAATATATGTTTCTGTTTTGATGATTGATTTGTTATCCTGTTTTAGGCTAAAACCCGTCACTCTATAGACTTGACTTGGGAGAGTGGAGTACTGGGAGCATTGGCTGATGGGTACGATGTGCACTATGGAGCGAGGTCCATCAAATATGAAGTGGAAAGAAAAGTGGTCAATAAAATTGGTAAGTCTGCTTTCTTTTTATACCACTCATTTCACAACAAATAATATAACCTTTGTTTTCTACATTCAGCATACTCAGGTCATAGGCCCATGGTTATTTCCCAAATAACCTTAATCCTTTAGTAGCCCGTAGCCCATTTCCTTTATTATGACAGCTTCCGTGGTTGAAGGGCAAGGCTCTCGACTAGCAATGCGGTTTTAAATCCTGCTTTTCTTATATGTCATGAGCGATTTTTCTTATTTTAATAACTAGCTGATGTGTATCCGGCGTTGCTGGGTATTATCCTTAAGACATAGACAGAAATACATTTACCCCAAAAGATTATGAAACATCGACTTTTCTCTACTTTCTATAAATATAATATGCATGTTTTATATATGAAAACCTTCTGGAAGAAATTCTCTAAATTATAGTGAAAAACCAATCAAAATCCGTTCCATAGTTTAGAAGAACTAAGCGCACAAACAGACAAATGCGGAAAGCGACTTTATTTTTTACAATTTAGAGATTTTCTTATAACTTTTTATTAACCTATTGTATTAGGACTAAAGTCTAGTAAGTTAATAAATACAGATATTTTTTAAAAATATCAAACCCTTATATAAATGTAGCTTTTTTCTGTATTCCCGCATTCATAGTTTATTTCAATAGGACCCTTCAAAAACGATAAATACAGGTTTCACTGTAATTGCTTGGCTAACTTGGAGTTTGCACTGCCTCGTTCCGGGTGCTTTCTCACTTTCTTTCCGGTGTTGGGATTTGATCTTCTTTTCAATATGGTTATGGTACTAAACAACACATTTTTTTTTAGCTTTGGCTTCAGAGCGAGGGATGCTCGGCAAAGGATCCAAGATTCTTGTGACTTGTTCTGATCTGGGAGTTATCGACGTAAAGGTTAAGAAGAAGGGAGAGCTAAAGTTCACTATTATTGTGTGAATGGAAACCTCAAATAATGACAAATCTTTTCATTGATGGATGATTCGAATATTCATTCGATTCTATTCATGAAATTTATTTACACTATTTTATGCATAAGTACCTATCTTTTTTATTTCTAATTTTATTAGTGAATCTACATCCTATCTCCAAATAATACTCTTCTCTCCTTCCTTGATTGTAAGAGATAATTACAACATAATATTACAATATTTTATAAGTATTTTTATTATTATTAGTTTTAGTGTGTTTTTTAAACTTTTTTTTAAAGACAATTTTTTCTTTCCTTTGTTGAAATACGAATTCTACTTCCGTTGCACACCAGTTTTTATTTCTAAGTAGGAAAATATTATAGCATTAAGCACTGTTATTGAACACTGTCCAATGTAAGGAGAGACGATGCATTTTTATAAAATGCGTTCAATAAACCAGTTAAACCACTAAAAAAATATATTTTTCGTATATTATAACATTATAAAATGTATAAAATAGTTTGATCATGTAGTATTTATTTTGTTGATACATACATAAATAATGATTATTAGAAGCATTACCAGCTTTTGAATGTTCCTACGATTTTCTCAGATATTGGAGAAAGTATTATTTAGGCATAGCAATATTGTGATATTATTGAGAGAGATGAAATGAAATGAGGACACAAGGGGCGGGGCGCTTGTAGGAGTGGATCTCATTTTACATTTACATAACAATATTTTTTTAATCCCTTGAATAATATATTAAGGAGGATTCCTTAAAGTATTTTGGATCCCTGAAGCCAATTTTAACGCCAAAAAAAAGAAATAGACAATAAACTCCAATTGATAAAAGCATATCGTTGATATCTCCATTATAAACTCTCCCAATTTTTTCATAAATGACATATGTAAAAGAAAGAGAGGTTACAACAGAGCTTTCAGCAGTAGAATCTAAAGCGAATATGAAAATACACTTTCGCAACATGTACATGTTCTTTTTAGTCAACAGAAGAATTTTTTTTTCATAATAATAGAGAGTAGTAAATAATAAAACCAAACTTTAGGTATAAACTTTATTTACCGTTATGTACAAATTAGTTATTCTTTCTTGAATGTGACATATGATACCTAGACAATGCTTTATGATTACAAATAGTTGCATTTGAGTTTAGAAGATTTCATTAAGTCTATTATTTGAAGGTGGATGGTGATTTATTAAACAAAGTCTAATAATGAATGTATTCATTGTGGGGAGCCGTGTCTTGTGGTGTTTGAAGCTACAGTGAAATACATAATACATACTGTGAATATAATTTCCTCGATAGTTTATTTATTTTTGCCACTATCTAACAAAATGGGCTATATTAAGATTCTGAACAGCATCAATGTTTTTGAATATGTTTCTTAAAACATAATTTTTCTTTCTTTATAATAACAGTGAATTTTTATGGAGGAGGGTTGTAAAAGTAAAAATATGTTTACTCTATGATAAATTTACAATAATTATTATTTCTTCTGGTCCACTAAACATGAAAATAAAATTGTTAGTTTTTGTTTTGAATTCAAATACATAATTGATACAAACCATACAACATGTTTTATTTCCGATTATGATCTTTCAAATATAGCTACGATTAGGTACTGTAAAACTAAGCAAGTGAAAGTAATTCCTTCAAAAGTTTTTTAATATTACAGTTATTTACCTCACACCCTTAGGTTATTTTCTTTTCATAAAAATATATCTGGCCCTAAATTGCAAATATGAATCAAAATATGTATCTACCTACCTACCTACCTTTCTACCTTCCTTTGTTGAACACATTTCAAATTTCCCAACCCTCAAACTAAATATTTCTTTAAAAATATCTAAATGTGATGCATTAACGAGGTGTAGTTTCATATTTCATTGAAAGTTAAATATTATTTTATTAAAATACTAATTTCATGTTTAACAGTTCATTCCGTTTTTCATTATGAAATGTACAAAATGTTAATTCTTAGCACTGATTTATTATAAATTCTGAAGAAAGCGCCAATTCTTTCCCCATCTTAGAGTTTTATTCTTTTACCGTGGTTAGTTTACAGTATATTTTACCATGGTTAATATATAATTTACCAAGGTAAAATTTCAATGAATTGATTAACCACTCGAACGATTTTTGGCGTATTATGCCAAGTTTGCGAAAAACTTTTTGAGTAAATTGCTTGTCATAATGTGTCAAATTTATAGATCTTAAAAATCTGGGATAAGTGGTGAGATCTAGGTGGAATTACTTGCTTTAAATTGTAAGCAGTTTCATATTAATATTTTGAAGAATGGTATTACCAATCGCTCGAGTGCTTAAGGGTTCTTTTAACAAGGGACATTTTTTAATGTTTATAATATGTACGAGGTCATTCTTGCTGTTGTATAAATTAATAATACGGATAGGTATTGGAACAGTTTCAAAAGATACTTTTGGTCAGCCAATTAATCAGTAATTCTTAACTTTAATTATACAACAAATTAATATAACATCAAGTACTCCAGAAGGGTAGGCAGAAAGGATTGAATGCCATACTAGCCTTGTCTGTATTTTCATATACAGTTTTATAGTTTGTTTGTTTTTGTAACTAACAGTTATGGCTGGCTTGATTGGGTGCAAAAGGGAACAATGAATGACCACTACTAAACCTTTACATTTATCCCTTTTGACCTTGGTTATTTTTATCAGTGAGCAAAACCTACATTTTTAAGAATGTTTCCATAAATGGATTAATTTGAATGTCAAAAGTTTACTCTCAAAGACTTTTTAGTTTCGCAAAGTTTATGTCATTGTCTTTTATATTACAATCGATTGAAGTTTACACTAGCAATTTGTCAGCGCTATGAGGGCTGTACAAGCTTGGTGCATCAGTGCAGGGTGATAAGATCTCTGATGCTAAGATTAAGACAGATTGTGGACAGGACTAACCTATCCCCTGTAATGCCAACATTTCCATAGTCGTTAGTTAAAAGAAGTGGACTATAAAATCACACACCCATAATTCTCTTACTTCTCAAGTAGACAAAACATAACTACAATTTTTTTTGGCATTTGCCAAATAGTGGCCCTCACTTTCCTTTCTTGATATTTTCCATAGATACATTATTTTAATCTGAAAATGCTTTGCTCCCCCCCTGGTAAAACATGTGTTTTATCTATACCAACATTTAATAACTGAGTATTTGAAAGAATAGTTTATAATTAAACCCCTAACATACCAACTTGCCTTGCTGTGTCTTCTATGAAAGCTTTTTTTGTTAACAAAAATTTATAGGGATTAAAGAAAAATAATTGTATTATTTTATTTGGTTATATTTAAAAAAATATGGGACTTTGAATTAGATTTAAAACTGAAGCACTAATTCAATGTTGAAAGAAAATTTGTTTTTAATCAGGATTAAAGGTGAATGCGAGGAATTTCTATGTTTTCTAACTTGTATGTAATATGTACGTTGGTCCCGTATTTGTGAGTTATTTTTGATTATGTTTCTTCATAAATTTACGTTATAATTATACTGATTTCAAAATGGTTAGCTGCCTAAAAATGTAGGACCCAATAAATGCGTCATTTTAAATTTTATATTTGAAAGCAAATAATTTTGATCTATATTTTCTCAGTTATGGCAAATTCTAACTGAGCCAATGTGGCAGGGGTCTTATTCTTAATAAGTAAAATAAATAAATAATGGGCTAACATTCCAAAGATTACAATACCCCACAACAATTATTTGATAATATCAAAATCTTTTCAATCTCTTCTTTTTATAATTTTTTCTACTTATAAATATTGACTAGAATTTATGTGATTAATTGGCTGCACCGGAAAACTTTCCTAAAATTAGTTATAAATATTACAGTATAGTTGGTTCTTCATATTCATAATAAAAATGTAATATAGGCGGTTGAGTTCACCCTGCTCTGCAAAGTATATAAATAAAATTCGTTAGATTATAAATTCATGTTGATATAACTCCCGGCTTCTTTATAAGATACTCAAATATGTATGTTTCAATAATTTAACTACAGGCACCACGTAAGGGGCTGAAGATAGAAATATCTCCCGGACGAAAAAGGCTAACTTTTTGGCGACAGGCAATCAGATTTCACTTATCACTTATCCCGCTGTGCCTCTAGCATTTTCACCAAACGAGAGAAAGAGGAATCAACAGCTAATACCCATTCAACTTATGCTTAAACATTGTTTTAAACACTACATTAACTAATTTAGTTTACACTGAAACACAAATGGCATTTCCACATTAAGTCCTACATATTATGATGGAAAACCCTTATAAAACTGAGTATATTATAATATATTGTGCTTTTGATGTGCATTTTGTGCATATTTTTTCAGTCACTGTATTAGTTTAAACTTCTTCCTAAAGTGTAGTCCACCCGGTGAAACAATGGGTTTGTTAGACCATTTCTATACCAAGGTTAGAGCCACCCGGAAGGTTGATTGTGTCCACTGAGAGGGACGATGCCGGGAAGTCTCGGCAAAACAACTATTTTTCCATTTCGATGACCCTGAAACCATGCAAAAAAAATTATATTAGCTTTTTATTTAAGCAATGTTTATTTAATTTATTTAACCGGTTCTGCACCAAAAGCGAGTTCACGCGCTCCTCATTGCCATGTACGGCAGGCCATGATTAACGTGTTTACTTGCCCTTTATGCCTTTGTTGCTTGGTTATATTATGTATTATAAAAATGGAGACATCTATTTGGATGATCGAGAAACACTTTAATACTACAATTTATTAATATTACCGACTTTACAGTAATACATATATACTGTGATCTAATTTTTTGCTAAAAAATGCGTACGCAGCCATTCTAATACCTTCCTGCATTAAAAAGGTTAAATAAAAATAAATTTTCTCTGGGTTCTTAATATTTTGATCGAACCCACTACTTCCTGATTCTAAAATCTAAAAGGACTAAGTATACTTAAGCGAAACCCCGTTTTGACCTTGTTAATTGTTACATACTAAAAATAAATAGGGTTTTTCCTCTTTTTTAGCTCTCTAGCATCTCTTCAAATGATACCCACCTTATATGGAGATTCATCTAAAGATGTTAGGAGGGGTTCAAGTGAACTTCCCGCAGGCTTAGTTTCAGCGTGCTGTGCTTTTCTGGGGCCAACCTCTCCCTTTCCCACAACACTCTCCTCCGTCGTTGAAGGCGTCATTCCCTGTCGCTCTGCAAAGCAATTACATTCATTATTGAAACTAAATGTTAACAATCCTAGAACCTATGATAAATCACCGTAATTGGTGATTTACTAATTATTTTGTGAATAATACTGTGGTAAGTTATTATGTTTGTATATTGACTATATCGTCAGTGTAAGTCCAATACCGTGTAAGAACCATTTGCAAAATGTTCAAGAGAGACAAAAAATTATCTAGGGATATACGCATTCTTGTTAGCTTATTTACTGGGGATGGTTCATTGGCGGTATTGACTTCAGGCCTCAGGCCTCAGCATATTCTGTCTGGAGTATTTCCGCTTTTCAATAAAATCCTAATAAATGGAATATTTCTGAACTGGTGATGAAATATGCTTTCAAATTTTATCATTAGAAATAAACATATACATTTTTTGAAATATAAAAATTATGAAAGCAAACAATAAAATTTCAATGGCTCACTTTAGGTTTTTTATAACTAAAATTACTGATAATGAAAATAAATCACACACTTATGTTTTTAGAATAATGTATTATAAATCTTAATGTCAACTTACTTTTGTGTCGTTTTATATCAAAAATTCACAAAATCTCATAAATTTTTTTCAAACTGCGGTCGACACCTTTGGTTTGATAAAAGTGCACATTTTTATTATTCTGTGGTTAACTTTTAGATTTGAACATAAAGCGTGGTGTTTTCTTTTTCTAACACCGTTTAGATCATATTTCTCACCACCACAGTAAGCGAGACAGCGATTTCCGTGATACCTTATGAGTTGTTCCCAAAAGCGAACAAATTAGCCTGAAGGGTTAACCGAGTACAAGCAGTCTATTGGTCAATTTCAATATTTGAAAACACCAATTAATGCATGTTTAAAGTATTTTACCTACGTAGATGATATAATATGTACTAGGTAATATTTGAACACTTTTGTATCTAGAACTATCAATATTTATTTACGCCCTTGGGGCTTTTACATAAAGCAAGTCTTAATAAATTACATTAGTGCTTTACAATTTACATAATAATAATATATTTGCTCCCAGTTTTATGAATGGGATAAGCATTTCAATTTATCCCCATTGGCACTATAATAGCAAACAATAGAATATTAAAAAAAAATAAGATAGGAACAAATGAATCAACGTAATACTCGTAAGTACAACGTATACAAAGAGAGAGAAGAGAAAAAAAAAATTATGATACCTACCTACAGTAAATGGCTAAAATCAGCATTAAAATAAAATAAAATTAAGGTATATGGTAAATATTTATATAAAAAAGTAAGTTACGTGTATATAAATATAATATTATTAGCAAAATAAAATGTTTTCAAATTTCAGTATGGAATAAATGAAAATATCGATGGAACTGAATTTATTTCCAAGCCTATGTAGCACTTGGACTGGAGAATGAATGAAATAGTTCGTTTTTGACGAATAAACAAAGAACAACTCAGGAAGTCTCTGGATGTTTTTATTTTTTGTTCAGTATCAGGTGCATCCATTGAACCATTAACTAGTTTGTACAGTGTATTCCAAATTGCTCATGGTTCTTCACTTTATGTTAGTAGTATGTAATTATTATCAGAAAAATTTAACCGCTGTCAAAATCTTTTGACAGTTGATGATGTTCTTGTTTCTTTTACTTATATTTTAATGTACGTGTAGGTAACATGTACGTAAGAATCTGCTTCCAGCTTCTAGGTGAATCTGTAATCAAGATGTACTGGCATTCTGAGACATCCAGAGGGGTCTCATACTTCACGTGCTGATCTGTATTTTACTTTTGTTGCAATTAATGATTTTAATACATAAAAAAAAGACAGCACATTGATAAAGTAAGTTTAGTATTTTGACTGACCAGGCTGTCTAACAGTCTCGGTAGAGTCCTGACACTGGCTATGTGCTGTGTGAACTGCGTCTGCTACTCTGATGGGCACGCTGCAGGCTCGCTTCAGAATCTGTGTAGTCAAGTTAATACATTCAATATAAAATATTAAGTATTTAATGTTCCAAAATAAACATATAAAGTGGTTCTATAATATAATTTTAGCAATAGAGGACAGATTATCTGCTCTTGTTGCTTATTACTACTAGTTTTGATTTAGATTTGTGGAAGTATTAAGGAAAACGTAAAAGAAGATTAACCTTTTTGGTTGGTTGTTGATTTATTGGAGGTGGGTCGGGACTGGCATTACGCGAATCTGAAAACTTTTTCCGTTTTTTCTTGAGGGCTACCAATGCACTGATCCCTGGAAGAAGCACCATTTGTTTTAATTCATATTCAACATTCTCCATGTTGAACAGGGGCGTGCCGTGAATTCTTTCATATTTTTGTGATTTTCCAGAATAAAATGTTTTTTAGTTAATATTTTAACATATTTTTTTAATGATAAACTAATGTTTATAACACAAGGTTTTATGCATAGCATAAAGGATAAAAAAATAATTATGTAAGCAATAATTAGTCGAGTGAAATATCAATACAAATTGAAAATATCTCTCAAAAAAATAAATGCCGCCAACGCGAATTGAACCCGTACCTTCTGATGTGCGGTCAGGTGCTCTGAACCACTGAGCTATGTCGGCTTATATATTTGAATTGGTTGTTTACAGGTGAAAAAAAACTAAAACTAATTGTTGATTGAGGTACTAGTACATATTGAATTATTTGGCGGGTTGGAAATAAGCCGACATAGCTCAGTGGTTCAGAGCACCTGACCGGACATCAAAAGGTAGGGTTTAATTCCCGTTGGCGGCATTTATTTTTACTCAGGAGATATTTTCAATTTGTATTGATATTTCACTCGACTAATTAATGCTTAAAATTATTTAATATTTAAACACCTAATACCAATTTTTTGTGTGGATACTAAAGTTGGAATTGTAAAAAACTTCATGTTAAAATACCAATTAAAAGTTTTTATTTTAGAACATCGAAAAAAATGGCACAGCACGCCACTGATTTTACGAGCAATATCTGTAATTTGTGCATCATAGCTAAAGCTAAAAGTATTCAGTGCATAATGATAAGTAAGTTAGTAATAAACTATCTACAAAATATTGACCTAAACCGAGATGGAAATAAGGTACAATAAAAATAAAAGCATAAAACATTATTATGTATCAGTATCAGGGTTAATAAAATAATGCCAAGATGTTTAAATCCAAGTAACTCTTCAGGCATGCATTAAGATTAATGACAAAAATATTTATTTGAAAGCTCTCCCTAGAGTTAGAGAATGGATGCAAATAATGAAAAATATCTAAAATGTATGGTAATAATATATTATGAGAGATAAGAAAACAAGAGTTTGTGCAGTACTTGTCCTCTTGAATTTGAAATCGTTTTTATATACAAATCTAGGATAAAAAAGAATGAAGAAAATTGAAATTGCATAAAGCTGATAAATTGTTTTGCTGGAGGTATTTACCCCTTATTTTATCGCCAAGCTGATAAGAATTTAAAAAACTAATCATATATGTAAATACATGTGTAGTTTATTAGGTACTAACCGTGTGAGTGCGATCGATGTTCATGTCCTTGTGAGTCAAACTTAGCTTTAGATGGTTGGGATCTCTCGAGACTTCTGTTGGAGTCGCTCGGGGAATCCGTATTGTCACTCGGCGGGCTGTTAGAGTGGCTGTGGGATGACCCCTGCCTACAGTGTGAGTTACAAACTGAATCTTCAGATCTGAAAAATTCAAATGACAACCTAATGAACCTTCAACCTTTGAAATTCTGCTTATCTTCAGAAATCAATGTCTGTCAGCCCATTACAAAAGAATATATACATTGTTGAAAATATTATGTATCTATTAGTTTAAGTTTTGTAAGTGTGCTCTCTCAGAAAGCTTCTATTCAAATGCATAATATTTGTTGAGTAATATATTATAATATTTTAATCGAAAGCCACTATTAGGATGTAATTTGGAAAGCCACTCGCTGTACAGAAAGCGTCACAGATTAATAGGAATACAATCAAGGAAAGGATGAATAAAAGCAACGATTAAACAACATAACAAGGACAGTAGTTGTCTTAGTGCTCCTGGAATGAAGGTCGATTAGATTATTAAGATGTAAATATCTAAAGACTATTGTATCCCTTCATTCAATGATTAGAGATGAGAAGAAATAGTTTTGTAGGATTAGGGGCAACTACTTGAGGGTTGTTTGTGTAAATGAATTTGGAATTTGTGTGTTTTGTGTTTAGTAATTTTGTAATACAAGAAGCTGTGATGTGCTTATTAGAGATATTTTAAAAGTTATTAATTGTGTATATGGTTATGAGAGTTGGAAAAAAGATTTTATCTAGTATGGTGCCTAGTGCCTACAGGCAAGTATTTATTCAAATTGAACAGATTTAAATATCATACAATGATTCTAGGAAGTATTGAAGCTTGTTATTAGTATCTTTGATGACATGCATCAAAGCGTGTGTACCTATTTTTGTTGGCGTCCCCAAATTATAGATTGCTTCAAGTCCAAAAAAGTTAATAAGCGATTATACGTGGAGCTTTAAAAAAATATATGTGCAATATTAACAATATATATTCTAATTTAATTGTAAACATTTTGAAAAAATAAATTCTGTCGTAATCTTTTAGAAGACCCTTGGATGACAATAATAATTCTTCAATTTGGTTAGGAGGGTCCCAAGTAGTATCTCTTACCAGGGATCTTATTAATTTTGAAAACAGTTTAATGTTTTAAAGCCGGAACCAAACATTGTGACGATATGTATACATAAATATGTGAAGATCGTAAGCAATGTTTTAGAATGTTTGGGTAAAGATATATCGAGTGGCGGGACTCCCGTAGCCAATTGAAGAGTGCATTCTCCGGAGTAAAGAGTTGCTGACACACACCTGCTCCTGCCAATGAGTCTGCCCATTCGGCCCCCCTTGGCTGCCTCTATAAGAGTTCCCCAGCGTCGCTTGTGGGTTGCCGGTCTCTTCATGTGGAATCTGATTTCAATGTGACATATTAAATCTACTTTCTCTCATTTGCGGTTAATGGTATTGTGATTAGTAAAGTTGTCAATCATGTTAATTCTGCGGGTGTGTAAACAATGCAGTTACCATGCTTTTATAACCTAAACAGAAGTCATCTAGGTCATTTTACAACATTATTTAATTTAGTTAAACTTAAAAAAAAAGTTTGGTACTGCATTTGGATGAAGTGTTAGTGTATTAGGTGTGATTAAAGTAATTAAAATATGTTCTATCGACACATTCACTTTCAACCGCTAATGTGTAAATGTCCAGTACATTTACTAGTCCGACTGTGTATCCAACATTTGCGGTTGAAGGTTAATATCAAAATTCTAATCTAAAGATTTTTAACATCACTCAAATAAAATTATGGTAACATCTCAGTGACAATAAGATGGCTAAGGCCCGGTATAACAGTCATTCCGTAAAATTGTCCATAATTCAGAATCTTTTCACTGACCTTGATAGATTTATCATAAATTTTAGCGAATTTTAAAAATTTCAGTATTTTCAAGAATTTAGGTAGATTTTCCAAAATTTTGGAAGATTATCCGCAAATACCGGAAGATCAGTAGTTTTTTGCCAAAATCGGTAGTACTTACTGAAATTTCGGTAGGTATGGCATCGTTGTACCTATACCGCTCACGTATATAGTAGTTTGTTTTACAAATAAAAAATAAGCACATTCCTCTATTAAAATCATGGACAATAATGTAATATTGGTAATATCTAGGCTTACAACCTATTTATGTTCCAGGCCGCGCTAAGCTCGACATTCCAACCAAGCCGAGTTTAAAACCTACTGATATTCCGGGCCTAAGTAAATCCCAATAAAGAGTAAAATATCTATGTAAGTATGTAATACAATTTTTTAAGTTTTTTAACCATGCATTGTTGAGTCTTTTTTGGATGTAATAAAAGTCGCCATTTGAAATAATGTTAACTGAGTGCTTTTGTGATAGATGGACAACATAACACAACACTGTTTTTGTATTTTTGTGAAATGAGCATTGAATGCAAGTGCTCCAAATGATCTCAACGTCACAGAGAGTGAGAGGGTGAGTAGTAACCTTCCCATGTTGAGTGTGAGCCCCCGGTGATACGGGTTGGCCTCACTGCTGAGGGAGCTCTGGGAGGTGGTCCTCATGTGGTGAGGAGGCTTGTGGACACTCCCTCCTCCGAATATCCCCGACAGAGTGGAGCCAAATATTTCATGGTGGCCATGGGTGTGGGCCTGCTCGGAATGCTGAAAATGGAGACAAACCAATAAGAACAAGAAGATCGCAATTCAAAACCTCTTATTTGCGGTAACTTCTGTAAGGTGGGTTTGATTTCTGTAGTGTTTTAATAGGTATTGTTTTAGATTTAGTTAACAAATTGCATAGGTAAAGGTAGGTCGCTGATTACTCAGTTATAATCTCTCTACCTCTTTTTCATAAATGATGTAACAGAAAGAGAGTTCACAACAAAGCTTTCAGCGACAGGGAACCCTTCATATTTTCATAATATGATTGTTTGTTTTGTGAAATTTAGTGACATTTTTTTTTGTGGTTTCATTTTAATATGTATTGTATACTTGTTAAAACTGAAAAGGTTTCCAATAATTTTACGACACAAGATTGTGGAAGTAATAAAATCAATCAAAGTCATTGTGGTATATAGATAGAGCCAATATTGACTATCGAAGTACAGGGCACTTACATCGGCTCATTGTCCGCTGTGAGATACCATGGGCTTCAGTCGGTTACAGTCTCGCCGGGTACAGGTCTATGGCGAAAACTTCAAAAAGCCGACAAGCATGCTTAGATATTCTACAAGTCGTACTGGAAAAGATAGGGAAAGTAATGGTATAACCTTTCATCGGTAAATGGGATTTTACCAAAATCAGCAGTCGTGTGAATTGACTTTTTAATGTTAAAAAACACAAGGAACGCTTGAAGTTGTAACACCGGTAATCCAAATGTTCCATGCGATGGTGTGGCGGGCAGTCAGTCCGTTCGTTGAGTTTGTTCGTGGTTGGAAGGATTCGGGGCGACATTGACAGCCGCCACACCCCCCTTCCTACTTCCCGTACGGGAACAACATTTTACACCGATTTTGCAAGGAATATAGACTCTATCTGTATACCTCAATGATAAAAGCACTCAAATTTATGATTTTTTCATTCAATCACTAACTTAATTTATAAATTAAATCTATATTGTGCACTAAAATTAGGTGCTTAAAATTTGATTAAATTGTTAACGTAATTTTGTTAACAGTAATATGTATTTTGTAAAATATAATTATATATTATATGCAATCTGCAGGTACATAATAATAAAGTATAATCTGTGATAAGTGCAAAACTTGCCAAATGATTGATAAGTTACCTTCTTTTCATTAGGCTGTTAAAAAGTTTGTGTGATAATATGTTTTGTGGTAAACAATATGATTAGTATTTTTGTACAGTTAAATGTGAGAAAGCATTATATTTGTGGGGCTGGTTGACATCAACATTAACATGACAACATACAAATACAATATGTATAATAAATATATAATGTGCTGCGCTCATCCAAGTATACGTTGCTGAAAATGGAATAATAATTATGAATATAATGAAGATAACCATATATTGTAGTATTAGTTATCAGGCTGTTATTAGTGGTAAAGCCATGTTTAGTAAAGTGAGGTTAGGTTTGGGGTAGTGTGAAGCTCTGTGTTGTGGGCAAAGCGTCTCCTTGGGATTTGATCCCCACAAACCTGATGATGTAAGGAGGCTATAAACTCGGCCACCGGGGGGAGGGTTACATTATTAGCTGGGGCAATGTTGAATCCCTTCATGAGGCGGCGCTCCTTTTGCCGGTTCTTCTTGCCACCAGAACCTGTGAAAGAAAGTTCTGTGTCGGCATTTATATTGATGAATTCAAAAGGTTTGATGAATAGCTTATTATTTATCTTATCTACAGTAGAACTACCGATTATTCAAACGCCAATATAAAAGGAAGCGATAATGCATATTGACAACCTAGGTTGAGATTGAACTTTTCATGAAATACCTTTATGGATTTGACTTTTTAAATGCTTAAAAATAATTGCGCATAAATTAGACTAGGTAAGCACTTTAAATTTTTTAAATTATTGATTCCGGTAAAAGGTATTCTACTGTAATTTTGAACCTGAAAATTTTCTTGGTGATTTTCCTGCAAAATATTTATATTACTATACAAAAGGGAAGATACATTTTTTTATAAATGTTTTAAATTTATATTATGGGGCTTAGTGTGGAATATTTACAGGGGAAAATTTATATAAGATAACATCAGTTGCTTAAAATATCAAAAATAGCCACTTTTTCTGAAAAATGTATTTTTTATATATGGTAAAATGATTATATTATTATTCAATAATTCAGTATCCCCTACAGCCACTTAGCCGCCTACAGCGGTCGCGTGGGTGGTTTTTTTATGGCGGTCCAAACCAATACAAATATTGTTACTATAAACAAAATTTGGCCGCAATAACATAAATAATAAATTTTTTTTTCCATTTCACATTTTTTGGATGTACAAGTATTATCATTTTTACTATATTTTAATAAATTAAAAGCATTTTTGTTAAATTAAATTATCAGCAATAGAAGTAAAACAAGAAATATGTAACTCACCAGAGCCGGCCCCACTGGCCGTTGAGGTGTTCATGCCGCTGTTCTTGAGAATCTCCACCAGCTCACAACGGAAGGCCGAGATGTCCTGCTTTATCTCGTTCACGTCGTCCTCTGTCACCCCCTGCGATTCAGCCTTGCGCTGCTGGACCGTCACATATCTCCGCACAAGATTACGCATTATACTCTGGAAATTAGTAACAAACATCATGTAGTAAAATTTGTCTTTTGTAAAGGTTTTTAGTTGGCTGTATTTGATATTTTAATCTTTGACACGGGATTATTCCAGACTTGCCAAAATAAACTGCAAGCATTATGAATGAGACAGTTTGTGGTGCTGATAGACTGTCCAAACTATTCAGAAAGACACAATCTATAGTGATAATCTATAGTGACTGTTCAAACTGCAAGTGAGATAGGCAACTTTCTTAAAATGGAGAGAAACTCAATGTGAGAGGTAATAAGATTATTGACACGACACTGCCACCTTATCAAGAACAATGTCATGCAGTTATGGGGAGTGAAAAGCACCAATAGTTGTTGGAAATGTGAAGAGGATAAAGAAACAGTTTCGTTTTTGTCAATATCCCGCCTTGACGGGTAGGAGGATAAGACCCCTGGGAACCATGTTGCGGAAACAGGAGACATCGTCACACCCTCAAAGGGACTGGACTGTGATCAAAGGAATGAAGTGAAACATTTGAGATAGTACAATGAGCACACAGCCTGACTGGTCACGTGACCTATGCAGACCATCTACATATTTATATAAATATAATAGGTAATTTTTGGATAGGGCCTGACACGCTTATTACGAATATTTTTTAGAAAAAAACTTTATATTCGCCTTAATTACTATAAAAGAAAACTTTTTGCATTTCGGGCGGCGGAAAATTATGAATTTAAATTTTCAATTGCGTTAACCAAAATTCACTTCGCGAATCGATGCGGCGGCAATCAGCTGCCATTAGGTACGTCACTGTTATGTTGGTATCCCTGATACATTGATTTGTATCACAAACCATGTTACACAAACCTAGCGTAGCCGGTAAACTAGTTGAAAACTGGGATGTTTTTCTTGCCTTGACGCGAGCAGGCGTTATTAAGGGGCACTTTCCTTTGTATCACAAACCATATTACACAAACCTCGGCATCCCACGAAGATAGCAACGGTCGTATTTAGCTCTTGTTAATGCATCAGTGATACCAACATAACAGTGCGTTCCTAATGGCGTCGCGTTGTCGCCACATCGATTCGCGAAGTGAATTTTGGTTTTATGCAATTGAAAATCAAAATGCATAATTTTCCGCCGCCCGAAATGCAAAAAGTTTTCTTTTATAGTAATTAAGGCGAATATAAAGTTTTTTTCTAAAAATTATTCGTAATAAGCGTGTCAGGCCCTATCCAAAATTTACCATATAATAATTCCAGATCTAATCAACAATTTTCTAAGTTACCTACCAATAATTTTGATCAGGAGGAATAATCTTTACACAACGTTGTTTAAACTAGATACAAAGTTATGGCAAATAGATGGGAGATAAGGTATTCAAAAGAGAAGAAGTTTTGCAAAGCTAGGGTACCTACTTTTATAGAAGTAGGTCAGTTTGTTGTACTTTCAATGCAACAATGAAAGTTCAGTTTACAAGATAATAATTTCATGCGATTCCTACACTTCAGTTGTTGTAAAGTTTATCACAAGATTATCAGCTGAGTTAATGGCTATATTGAAATGCTAGCATTTTACTGTTGTTCTATGGAATAATATGTAGCAGATTCTTATCGTGTTCCGATTCTATTACAAGCTTTATAGAAAAAAATCTGAAAAACTATTCTAGCTATTGTATGTATGTATTAGAATAAATCAGAGAAAATCTGTTCTTAAAGTCATATTTAATGGACTATTATCAAGAATACCAGAAGGAAAATTTGCATATTTGGTACTATAACAAATGT